>NC_061114.1:164477034-164660099 GCF_002878395.1 Capsicum annuum | reverse complement strand
TAGAGAGGAGTTAGTATTTTCTATCAACAAATCATTCATTTTTGATCAATTTATTTATTTTACTTATACCACTCTCAACCATAACACATAATTTTTTTCACACCAATAGCTATTATTTTCTTAGGGCTTCACTTTTACCTCTTTCATTCTTAAATTTTACACTCCTTAACCATATTAATTTTTTAAATAAAGTGTTTAGGAGCTTTGAATCAAACTATGGTCAAATAAAGAAGGGGAATAGGCTACATATGAGGCTACCAAAAAATAAGCTACAAGCTCAATGAGGTTAACTAAAATAATGCAACACAAGAAGATAGAAGAGGGTTTGAAACATGGCTGTCAAAGAAATGCCTATATCATCTCCTAAATTTAACATTCTTTATTATTTTTGTAAACATACCAGGCAAGTCCTAAACATCAATATGCAATAAGGAATATAAAAAAAGACCTTACTCACACATGACATATAGACAAATCAAGTAGGATCATTCTAGATTCCAAGCCAATCAATAGAAAGAATTCACATTAAGCCAACATCTCTCAAGAGTCATAAAAAATAGCCTAGGTGTCTCAAAAGTTATTCAACACATTCAAAATTCTTTCAAATTAAAAACCACTTGCATATTTTAATCGCACATAGAAACTATCAAGGACATCATCTCATTTATTCCGGATAAAAAATTTATAATCTACTCCTAAATATGAAAAAGGGATACTAGATTCAAAGTGCGCTCCCTCGAAAAAGAGCCAAAAGAAAAACCAAGGGGTGAATGAAGTGTGCCCTTACTAGACTGGTACCACAACAACTAAAAAACATAGTGAATTTTTTTTTGTAATTTTTTCCAAATATAGTAAAAATTATATAAAAATAGAAATCATATAGCAATACTTCACCCTAAAGCATCGGAAGATTCTCCACCCCACACTTAAAATCACAATTTGTCCCCAAATTATAAATTAAACACAAGGATATAAATACTCCTTAAGGACTCTAGGCCTAGATAGTATCATCTTAATCATCAAAGAGGTATGGGGGCCCCACACCCAGTATCTGCGATACTTCTTATCTTGGGTTTATAGGAATATTTTACTCAAACAAAACAAACACCGGTGATATAAATAAAAACTAAAAAAATAACTGCATACTTTAACTTGGGTTTCCTTCTAAGCAAGGCCTGATTTATTGTCGCGGCATGACTCATATCACTAGTCTTCAACCATATTTCTTCAAACTTTTCCTTCTAATCGGAGGCCCTTTTCTCACTATTTTCTGACCTTGTGAGTTCTTACTCTCAAGTTTTGTAGTTTCTCCATGATGTTGGGTGTATTTATACACGCTAGTGTTGCTATTCTATGCTTGTTCAGTCTTGTTTTGAGGACAATTTGTGCAACCATTATATAAATAAGTACATAAGTGCTCAAGGATGTAATTACAATGGTTAAAAGTGTTTTCAAACAAGTTTTTACTTAATTGAGTCATTTAGAGTTCAATCGAGAAAATTAGTTTTACTAGCTTGAGCTAGGTGTGTGTTTAATTGGTTTCGTTGGATTCTAATGTGTTAAACAGGTTCTAAATGTGCAAAAAATTATTTATGCAAAAACTTATTTGTAATGTGCAAATCTCAATTTGATTAAGTCAAGAGTCAGAACATAAAGTTGATGATCATGGAACTAGCCTTATCTTAGCTCATGTTTTTGGTTCATTGTTATAGGTTGCTTGATGTTTTGAGCTCTAATGTGTGGTGTATAATGATATAGGATGATTTAGGAGTTAAATTTGATGAGTAAAAATATAGAATTGAAGGAAAAGTAACACCACAAGGCAAGAGGGACCCGAACACTAAACCAAAATTTGAGAGGCTAATTCTAGTAAGGCAACATGTTTGGTCCGCGACGTGCCACAATTCCCATGATATTTCAACCGCAAATAACCACTTAGACCATGAGATATCCACCACGATATGGTGGTATTTCCATGAGAAATGCAATACGTCGTACTAGCAATACCAAGGACGACCAAATTTGCTAATCCATTCCTACACGACTTGGACTTTCCCCTTTACTATAAATATACCTTTGTACTCATTGTAAATCACTTTTGAACGTCTTGGAGATTAAGGGAGGATACTGCAACTTCAACTTGATGTTTTCACTTTCTTTAATTATCTTTTAATAATTCATAACATGAATTCAACCTTTTGGATCATGATTATGACTATGTGTGGCTAGAAACTCCCTTTTTGAGGTTAAAGCCAAGAACATGCTACTATCATTTTGGATTAAGTTTGTTTGATTTTCTTATCAGATTGGTTGTGTGTAAATTCTTATTTTAACTATTTTGAGGCTTGATCACCCTTAGAATATATCTATTATCAACCTTGTGATCTCAAGAGAGGGAATATGGAGATAGAATATGAGGATGAACAAAGTAAGGTTCACAGTCTTTTATGAATAAGGAATGCGAATTAACATCTAGGATATGGATGTACCTAGAAGCCTTACTTGCTTCAAACGTAGGAAGATATCTTAAAGAACTTAATTGTATTATTACATCCCCGCTCAACGATTTAGTTGTAATGTCCAAGTTAGGTAAATTATTAGAGGTTGGGAGACCATGATCATGCAATTAACCCTACAAATAAACAACCAAGATAAACGAGTTAACGAATGAAGTTCAATAAAATAGTATGATTGTTCAAAGTGATTTAACTCTGAGTTTTACTCCATTTCTTGCCTCAAGTATTTTACTTTACACACTATTTACTTTACATTTAGTTATAACTTTAAAACTCTCTTTTTGACTATTGCATCAATTGAATCAGGATTGTGAACTAAAATTGAATAGTTGTTAGAACAAGTCCCCGTGGGATCGATACTCGGCTTTCTTGAAGGACACTATAT
The DNA here is from genome assembly GCF_002878395.1 of Capsicum annuum. Lineage (NCBI taxonomy): Eukaryota > Viridiplantae > Streptophyta > Magnoliopsida > Solanales > Solanaceae > Capsicum > Capsicum annuum. The sequence continues at coordinate 164,657,198 of NC_061114.1, read as the reverse complement.
TACTTGGTAAACTATGTACACTTGCGTGTGCATTGTCAAGTTTTTGGCGCCGCTGCCAGGGACTTGTAATTTTGCAACTATTTTTTTTTAAATTTTTTTAGATTATTTTGGTGCTTTTATTCTTGGACTTGGTTTTGTATTTGCAGGAAACAGGTTTCAAAGTAGTAAGCTGGCAAGGGATCATGACTTAGTTGAACCAAGCCCCTAACCTGAGCAAATCTTCCATTAATGAAGAAGAGAAGCAACTCTTTTTCCCCATATTTTGCAAATAAAAAAATATCAAGATAATCCTGCTATCATGGCTAATGAACAAGCAACCTGTAGGATGTTTAGAGAAGTGGCAATCCTACTTCTAACAAATCTGACCTCTCCTTTTGAGAAACTATCTGCTGGAGGGAGGTTTGAGCTAAAGAATAATATGGTGCAGTTGTTGATTAGCAATGGACAATTTACAAGGCTTGCACATGAAGATCCACAGGTCCACTTGCAGAATTTCATTGAGCTCACTAACACATTCATTCATGCAGATGTGAATGTTGATTATGTGAGGCTAACACTCTTTCCCTGATCACTTATTGGGGAAGCCAAAAAGTGGTTGAACTCTGATCCATTAAATTCAATCACTTTATGGGATGGTTAGCCCAAAAGTTCCATATCATATTATTTCTGTCTAGAAAGATTGTGAAACTTCGTAGTAAGATAATGAGCTTCAAATAGAGACCAGACGAGAACCTATATCATATTTGAGAGCAGTTCATGGCACTTCTTTAGGATTGTCTACATCATCAATAGTCCAATGAGGTACTTTCTCATACTTTTGTAGAAACACTTGATCACAATACAAAAACTTTGCTAGATTCAGCTGCAGAAGGTCAAGCATTACAGTTGACTTATGATGAGATGTTCACTTTATTGAATTGTATTGCCCAAGGAAATCTAGAGAGGCATAGTGATTCTAGGAGTGTCAAGAAGAAAGTTGTAGGTATGTTGTAGGTGGACCAATACACCGCTTTATCAGCTCAGGTTGCCCCATTACAAAATTTGATAAACACTCAGTTCAAAAACCTAAAAGTGGGAGCTACACAGCCTGCAACAGCAGTGAATGTAGTTCAACAAACCAATAGTTGGTATGAGGTTTTTGGTAATAGTATTCACTTTGTGGCCATATGTACTGCAAATCCAGAGTCTATAATATTTGTGGGCAATGTTCAGAAGCTAAATTATGGTAATTCCTGTAATATGAAGTGGCAAACTTAGCCATGGAACACCAAATAACATCAAATTCAACAACCATAGACACAAGGAAATTAGTCAACTAGTAACTTGGAAGAGATAATGAAGCAGATTATTGCTAATCAAACACAGTTTGCTGCAGATATAAATAACTAGCAAGCGGCCACGAGAAACTTAGAGTTGTAGTTGGGGTAGTTATCATAGACACCAAATACCAGGCCTTAAGGTGGTTTGATGGGAGAGATAGAAAACCCAAAATAAGTAATGACAATAACTTTAAGGAGTAGTAAAGAGCTTCACAGAGAAATTCCAAAGACAACTACGGAGGTAAATGCTAATGTGGTGGCTAAATAGGTAAATAGGAGAGTTTCTAAAAATTCAAGTAAGTATGAGTAGTCGAAAGAAAAAGTTACTAAATAAGTGAAGAAGATCCTACAACTACCTTTCACACAGAAGCATATGAAGGCAAAAGAGGATGCGTACTTCAAGAAGTTCTTTTACACATTAGCTTACCTCTTTTAGATATTTTGTAGGGAATGCCCAATCATGATAAGTACTTAAGGGATGTGGTGGCTAATAAAGTTATGTTGCAGGATATGGAGGTGGTAGCACTCACTGAAGAGTGTAGTTTTGTGGTTACTCAAAATACGCTAAAAAATCTTAAGGACCCTGGGAAGTTTACTCTCCCTATTCAGATTGGTAACAACAAGGTGGTTCAGGAACTTAGTGATTTGGGGGAAGAATCAACTTGATTCCCTTATCTCTATTCAACATATTGGACTTAGAAAATCCTAGATCGAGCTCTGTATTACTGCAGCTGGCAAATGAGACCATAGCCTATCCTGAAGGAGTAATAGAGGATGTCCTCATAAAGGTTGGTAAATATATTATTCCTGCTAAATTTATTGTTCTAGATTTTAAGACAGACTAACAGGTACTAATCATCTTGGGGCATCTATTTTTAGTGACGAGAGGAGATTTAATTAATGTGAGAGAGGGTATGCTCACAATGAGGTTGAAGGATGAAGAGACAGCTTGTAAAGTGTACAAACCGCTTAACATACTATCCCACTATAAGGACTTATGCATGATTACTGTGATTTAAGGGGATAAATATGGGGTGGTGGAGCATATTCCACGAAAGATCTCTTCGGACACCCTCATTGAGCACCCTAAGCCACAACCACCTAAACCAGACATGATGCAGATTGATGAGCCTAAAAAGGCTAAAGTTAAGAAAGCTATTGACCTTGAAAGTTCACACTCAAGAGGTTAGAAACCAATAAGAAAATGGACTCCAAGTGTCAGGAAAAGGATGAAGGGACTTGGTTATGTTGAGTTGGGTTGTACCGCGATATTAAATCAAGCGCTGCTTGGGAGGAAACCCAAGTTAAGTAGGTATGTTTTATTTTTAGTTTTTAGTTTTTAATTCATGTAGTTTTTACTTTTGTTGAGTCACAGGTTGATGGAAAGTATGAGTACTAGATATCTGAGCTAAGGAGCATGACAAAGATTGAGTGTGGGGTCCTTAAACCCTCTTGATGTATGAAGATGCTACTAGCTAGATGTAATACCTCACAAAATACTAAGCTCAACTCAGTCTTTTAAGCTTACCAAGGGGACCCATACTTAAAAAATTCTAGCTAAGTATTCAGACTTTATAAGTTGGAAATTCTTTTTTTCATGACTATTTTGACCTTAAAGTATCGATATTTAGATTGATTTATGATCAGGAATGCCAGTAGGTGTTTTTGAATAAGTTTTGGATTTTTTGAACCTTGTTTGACACATGTCTGGGAACCTAAAAAGTGTATCAATGCGATCTTGATGCGGCGCGTCGTCCATCATGTTAATCAATATTTTTCCTTAGCTCCTAGTGGTAATTTCCAGTGAACTGATGTGGAATCGATGTGGAATGTTGGCCATCGCATCGATGCCAATGATGTGGCGCGTCGGTCTATCCATCGACAGTCCAGTTTTCAGTAATTAAAAAGCCGCTTTCTCAGGGGTATTAGGGTCTTTTTCCCACTCTTATTCATCCCTAAAACATAATATTCAACCCTCATTAAGCAAAATACACTCACTTTATCTTAAATTACTCAAGAACAAGAACCCTAGGTTATTTAATTTCAAAGCCAAGGCTCAAGGTTTCACCATTTTTCTTCAAGAATTTAGCAACCAAAGTATGTCAAGTATTCATCCAAGAGTTCCTTCCACCCTTGGAGTCCAAGAAACTCTTTTACATTTCAAGTATCTTGATTTTATGATTTACATGATTTGGATTCCAGTGTATTCATGATTATAATATTGATTAGATTTCTATTCCATGATTAATTGCAAGATTTATGTAAACACAACTATTATGTATGTAGTTTAATGTGAATTAATATTAAAGCCTTTAAATTGTGATGCTCATGTGGTGATTTGTACTATGTACATATACAATGCCTTCTAAGTGTTTGATGAGTTGTTAAAGAGAATTAAATAATGAAATTATATCATGTTAGCATATATTCAAGTTCATGTCATGCAAGTGTTTTGCTAGAATGTCCCAATGAATGAATGATGATCAAGTAGTTATTTATTATGTTTCAAGATTGTGCCATGTCTTATAATTTATGCTATCGAGTCCTGGGGGTATTTAATACCCGATAATTTAGCTAATTACCTAGAGCCATGGTTAGTCTCAGGATAGTGTCAGTTATGTCATGATTAATATTACTCTTAGTCAGTTACAGAACTTAAGAAAAACTCAGTAGACTCAGTATCAGTCCACTCCATTTCAGTATACAGTTTAGGCCTCAATAAATTCAACTAGTTAATAATATTCAGTAGTATTCTGTCAATCAATGAAACTCAGTGAACTCAGTTCAGTTTAGTTAGACAGTATAATCAGTAATGGTTTAGTGAAGCCTAGTATGAACTAAAAATCTGTTCAGTTGGGAGTAGGATTCAGCACCTAGTTAACCCAGGGATGAGGGCATTCCTGCCAGCAGTGGGTTTGACCCTTAGTAGCAATCCCTATGTTATAGAACTATATAGCCAGCGTAGGCTGAGATATTCTTCTACCAGATTAGGGTTGATATATCTCATATGACTTTTCCTTCTAGTGAGGGTTGATGAAAAAACTTTCTATTAGAGAGGGTTAAATCATACCTGTCTTTACCCATGGAATGGTACTGACACTCTTCTAAGTGGGGTTACAGGTTAGACCACAATCTATTCAGAATAGGGGCATTTCGGTTAGATGATTACCTCTCATTATCTTAATTTTAGTTCTAGTCTCATGATATAACTCAGTTCATTTATACAGATTCAGGACTATCAGATACATTCACTCAGTTTAGTACATAACTTAGTATAGTTTCACAGGATCAAGACTGTCAGATATAGTCCCTCAGTTATCAACTATACAGTATCAGTAAACCCAGATATCAGTAAATCAGTAATTTATAACTCAGTATCCAGTGTTATCATGACCTCAAATTATAGTGTATATATTCATGCATGTACTCTCATTCAATTATATTCATGTTATTCAGTAAGTATTGTTCATGCATATGAACCCATGTATTTTAGCCTATATCACTTTTCATACCAATATATTCAAAGTACTGACTCATACCTTTCTTTTATGCTATGATGTTTTATATCATAGGTTCAGATACGCGGGCTCCCGATTATACTTAGTAGTTTAGATATTCAGCTGATAGAGTTAGTGGTGAGTCCTCTTAGTTTAAGGACATGATAATTATTTTAGTAGTTTGGAGTTAGTTGGGGGCTTGTCCCATCAACTTTATATTTTAGATAGTTTAGAAGATTTTTTAGACTAGAGTATTTTTAGACAGATGTATCAGATTTGGTATTTGTTATACTGTATTAAGTTCTATTATAGTATTGAACCTTATGGAATGTTTTCAGCCTAATTTCTACATATTACAGTACTATTATTCAGTTATTACAGTAGGTATCAGTCATGGGTTAGCTTGTGGTCTTTTGGAATTATGACCATCATGTAGCGTCCGGGGTACAGACTCGGGGCATTACAAACTTGGTATTAGAGCCTAAGGTTCAATATTTTCCTAGGAAGTCTGAATGACATATCTAGTAGAATCTTGTGCATAGGTGTGTAGCGCGCTACACTTATGGACAAGAGGCTGTGAGGTGTTTTAGGAAAAGTTTCCCTTTTTTCAGTATTCATGTCGTGCGAGTGAGCATTAGCTCCAGTTAAACTCCCTGTCTAATCTGAATTTCTCTTTTATTTATAGAATATGCCTCCAAAGAGGACTAAGGGAAGAGGAATGGGAGACCAGTCAGAATCCATGCCCATCTAGCCAGATACTCTGGACAGACACATCTCCCACGCTAAATTCAGAGTAACTTTCACCACCCTAGCTCATTTTGTGACAGCCTAAAATGAATGCCAAAATGCTATTCCAGCCAACCCAGTGGGCAATACTACTGCAACCAGGATTCAGGATTTCACTCAAATGGACCCTCCATGTTTTACTGGGTCTAAGTTAGATGAGAACCCTTAAGAGTTTCTTGATAAGGTACAGAAATTTATAAACATTATGGGAGTGATGGCTGTTGAGAGCACTGAGTTAGCGTATATCAATTACAGAATATGGCACACTTATAGTTTAAATAGTGGAAAACAGAAAGGGCCACAGATGTAGGACCCTTAGAATGAAAGAAGTTTGCTGTTGATTTTCAGGATAGGTTCTTCCCGCTAGAGTTGAGGAAAGAAAAGATTTTGGAGTTTATAAATCTGAAGAAGGGCAACATGATGGTACAAAAGTATTCTCTTAAGTTTACTCAATTAGCCAGATACACTTCTCATATGGTAGCAGATAGTAGATCTAAGATAAGTAAGTTTGTGTCTAGTGTGTCTAATAGTGTGGTCAAGAAGTGTAGAACCACAATGTTGATTAAGGAGATGGACATATCCAGGCTCATGGTCTATGCTCAGTAGATAAAGAAGTCTAAGAATAAACAGAAGTAGAAGGAGAATAAGAGAGCGAGTCCTCAGTTCTAATTCCACCGGAAATCCTTAGTTCCAACTCTATCCTCAGCCAGTGCTTTAGTGTCAAAATTCAGAGATGGAAATAGAGTTAGGGCGTCAGGCCTGAAACCCCAGGGTAGTGTTAGCAGTGCCTGAACCAATATTCTTTGTCAGAAGTGTGGCAGTGTAACACCTTAAATTTGGTACCCAGAATGCTACATGGTGCTCATAACCCTGAAGGATCCCAAGCTAACCCATGATTAATATCTGTACCTGTATACTGCATAAAATACTAAATAATGCAAAAACATAAACTGAAAGGCCAAAAGGTTCACATGACTGATGTAAAATATAACATCTAAATGGGGTATGAAATACCCAAAACAAAACTGAAAATACTGATGTCTAAAATATGATATTCTAGAAAGCCTCTAAGTGACTAAACTGTCTGAGTAAGGATTTGATGGGACATGTCCCCAACTAACTCTAACTAATAAACTAATTAATGAGATAATAGAGAAATAAATATGTCCTTAAATGATGAGGACTCACTTCTAACTCTGACTGCTGAAACTGGAATCTACTGTTGATCTGGAGCTCATGTCTATAAACCTATGGTATAAGACACCATAGCACAAGTACGTCAGTACTTTGAATGTACTGGTATGCTTGCGGGTAGGCTGAATGCATCGGTTTTATATATATGAATAGTACTGGCTAACTGACTAATATGAATATGAGAACACATGCATGCATGCATATATAGTAACTATATCTGAAATTATGATAACATGAGTACTAAATCTGAATACTGATAACTTATATAACTGATAACATGAGTTACTGTATCTGACAGTCCTAAATCTGGTGGAACTATTTAAGTTCCATTCTATATCTGAGTTGACTGTATCTGACAGTCCTAGATTCTAAAGAACTATCCGAGTTCTTTTACTGAGCCTGATACTCAGACTGTGGGAGGTAGTCATCTAACCGACATTCCCCAAATGATGCATTATAGATGAATAGGGGTCCAATAGATTCCTTGATTGTAAGAGTGTCAATACCGTACCACTGGTAAGGACAATATATGAGTGACCCTAATATAACAGGTAACTGTAATGAGAATGGTGGGAACCTTCATATAGCAGGTTAAGACACCTCATATTTCCTTATATAGTAGGTTATAATGTCTCAACCTATGATGGATACATAGTTTTGCAACTCAAGGATTGCTTCTAAGAATCACACCCTCATATAACAAGTGAGTTCCCACCCTTAGGTTCGCTCGGTACTAGTTTTGTAATACCCCGATCATTTCTTAAGCCTAAATCTGTCTTTTTGAATAGATATATATGAATTCTAAAGTGATTTATCTTTAAACCATGTTGTATTTCTATAATTTCAACTTTTTTTCATGTAGATCATTGAATAACCTTTCCATTGATACCAATTTTATCAAAATCCGATATCGGATGAGTTATGGCCGTTTTACTGGATGCTATCGGATAGCCCAGGTTTGACGGTCGACTTGGTGGACCGTCAAGTGTCCCGTCAAGCCAAGGCAGTAGCTCCCTTTTTAGGTTTTCGTGTGATGGTCAAAGTGGTGGACCATCACAAAGTTGATAGACAATCAAGGTGTCCGTCAGACCGAGAAAGAATGTCTCGGTTCTGGCCCTCAAATGACAGACGGCTTGGTGGACTGTCACTTTTTTGACGGACTATCAGGTCAACCATCACGCCGAGGCAGAACTTTCCAATTTTGGTTTTCGAGTGATGGATGACTTCGTGGACCATCAGTCCCTCTGACGGACTGTCAGGTCGACCGTCACAGGCCCCGATCAGTAAATTTCAACTTTTTTCAAAGGGGCATCTTGGTCATTTCTGCTCCTTGTGGCCTTATATATATATATGTATATATATATGTAGAGAAGAGAAGACCATTTCTCTTCATTTCTCTCCAAATTTGTTTCAAGAATTCTCTAGAAACCTAGGGTTTCTTCCAAACCCAAAAATCAAATCATCTCCAAGAAATTCAAGAAATCTCCCATAAATTTCTTCAAGTTGTTCAAGAACTAAGCTCCCATACCCTTTTGTATTTTATATTTCCTCGTGCTATAGGTTTAGATGCTTAGTCTCAGTCGCGACAGTGATCTATGAGTACTTTAATCTACATTCCTGCAGTTGGTGAGTCCTCATAGTTCAAGGACCTATTCATGATTTTTGTCTTGCTAATTGATAGTTATTTATTTTTTTCATTCAGCATGAGCCAGTTGGGGATCTGTCCCAATGGCTCTTCAGTCTTATGTAGTAAAGGCTTTGTCAGACTAGAGTACCAGTATGTACAGAACGTTAGTATTTTGATTGTACAGGACAATATTACTTTGTATCTTAGTATGTTCATGGCATGATTATTCTTCCTTATTACCGCTCGATTATTGTCATGGTTAATTATAGGAGTAAAGACAGGCTCAGAGGGTTAGCTTAAGGATGTGTGTGGCCTTAAGCACCGTGTGACATCTTGGAATAGGTTCTTGGGGCGTTACAAGATTGGTATCAGAGCCTAAGGTTCAAGGAGTCCTAGGGAGTCTGAAAAGTCGTGTTATGTAGAGTCTTGATCATCGGTGTGTAGTGAGCTACATCTATGAGAAAGAGGCTACGGGATATTTTAGGAAAAGTTGTTTCTTTCTTTCAAGAGTCTATCGTGCCTATAACTATTTCTCTCTGCAGTTAATTCGTGCTCTCTTATGATAGAAAATGTCTTTGTAGAGCTCGTAGAAACAACGAATGACCTTAACCCGTTGATCCTTTAGGTGAGACTGTGTCCCATGCCAAATTTCGAGCATCTTTCCGAGCGCTAGCCCAGGCGGTCACCGCCAACGCCCAAGCTAACACCCAGGTTACTGTTCTACCTTCGCAAGGGAATAATTATGTTGTAGCCCGGGTTCATAAGTTTATGCGAATTAATCCACCTGAGTTTTAGAGGTCAAAATTAGGTGAGGACCTACAAATTTATTTAGATGAAGTGAGAAAGATAACTCTGATTATGCATGTTTCTAAGGAGGAAAGTATTGAATTGGCTGCCTATCTAATGAAAGATGTTGCTTATGATTGGGTGGAGACGTGGAGGAAGAGTAGAGGGGAGAATGATACTCCTGTGACTCGGTAATTATTCTAAGATGCCTTGTTAGATAGATTCTTTCCCTCGGAGTTGAGGGAAGCAAAATTAGAAGAATTTATGAACTTCAGACAAGGCTCCATAACAGTTAAGGAGTATTGCCATAAGTTTAACCAGTGGTCTAAATATGCTCCCGGTATGATGACTGATTCTAGAACTAGTATGAGTAAGTTCTTGGTCGGTGTATTTGGTTACGTCGTGAAAGAGTGTAGATTCTCTATGCTTAATAGGGACATGGACCTTTCAAAACTAATGATCCATGCTTAGCAGATTGAAGTGGACAAAGTGAAGAAGAGAGAGAGAGTGAGAGGGAATAAGAGAGTTAGATCTGAGCAGCAGGGGTATAGTCAGGCTAGATTTTCTAGAGGGATCCGCCCTCAGTTCCAGAGCCGTTCTCTTGTGCCAGCGCCTTCATCAGCCAGTACTCCTGCATTTAGAATTAGGCTAGAGCAGGGTAATAGGCCTACTATGTCTAGGTCACAAGATAGTATGAGTAACAGACCTCGTCCTTCCCCATGTTTGAAGTACAGTAGAGACCATCTCAGTGAGTGCTTAATCGGTCAGAGGGGTTACTTTGGTTGTGGTAAGTTAGGCCACAAATTCAGGGATTGCCCATATGCTAGATAGGGGAGTCACAATGTTCGTCCCCAGAATCAAACTATTAGTACTCCAGCCCCTGTAGTTCATCTTACTCCTCTTCAGGGTGCCTCATCTAGTACTGAAGGTGGTCAGCGCCAGAATCACTTTTATGCTATACCACCCTGCCAGGAGTAAGAGGATTCACCAGATGTTGTTACTGGTATGCTCCGTATATTTCATTTTGATGTGTCTGTGTTGATGGACCCTGGGTTAAGTCTTTCTTATGTGACTCCGTTGGTGGTTGTGAATTTTGAAATCAGTGCTGAAAATATTTCTGAGCCTTTTCTAGTCTCTACACCAGTGGGTAAATCTGTTGTTGCTAAGCAAATATATAAGAAGTGTCCTATCACTGTTCTTAACAGAGTCATGTTTGCAGATTTGATTGAGCTAGACATAGTTGATTTTGATATTATTCTGGGTATGGATTGGCTACACTCTTGTTATATGTCTATAGACTGTCGTACTCGGATAGTCAATTTTCAGTTTCCCAATGAGCCAGTCTTTAAGTGGTCCAAAAATTTTGTATCTCCTAAAAGTCATTTCATATCCCATCTTAAAGCTAGGAAGTTGATTTCCAAAGGTTGTATCTATTATTTGTTTTGAGTTAAAGATATAAGTCTGAAACTCAAACTATTCAATATCTTAGTGTTGTTAATGAGTTTTCTGATGTTTTCCAGTAAGATCTCCCAAGGGTACCTCCTGATAGAGAGATAGAATTTGAAATTGATCTTCTCCCTGATACACAACCAATTTCTATTTTTCTGTATTGTATGGTCCCCGCAGAACTTAGGGAGTTGAAAGAGAAACTCAAAGATCTTCTTGATAAGGGTTTTATAAGGCCTAGTATGTCTCCCTAAGGTGCACCCATTTTATTCGTGCGAAAGAAAGATGGTTCATTGCGCATGTGCATAGACTATCGTCAGCTTAACAAGGTCACAGTCAAGAACAAGTACCCTCTTCCTAGAATTGATGACTTATTTGATCAGCTGCAAGGTGCTAGTTATTTCTCAAAAATAGATTTGAGATCTGGTTATCACCAACTTAAAGTCAGAGAGTGTGATATTTCAAAGATAGCTTTCCACACTCGTTATGGTTATTTTGAATTATTGGTCATGTCCTTTGGATTAACTAATGCCCCAGCAGCTTTTATGGACCTCATGAATCGGGTGTTTAGACCATACCTAGATATGTTCGTTATTGTGTTCATAGATGATATTCTTGTGTACTCCCAAAGTGAGAACGACCATGCAAATCATCTCTGAATTGTTTTGTAGAACCTTAGGAATCAGTGGTTGTTTGCTAAATTTAACAAGTGTGAATTTTGGCTTCGGTCAGTTGCTTTTCTGGGTCACATTATTTCTTTTGAAGGTATTCGAGTTGATTCTCAAAAGGTAAAAGATGTGAAAAGTTGGCCTAGACCTATTTCCCTATCTGATATTAGGAGTTTCTTGGGTTTAGCTGGCTACTACTATTATTTCATCAAAGGTTTCTCTTTCGTTGCTGCTCCTTTGACCCGGTTAACCCAAAAGAAGGTTAAATTCTAGTGGTCAGATTCTTGCAAAGAAGAGTTTTCAGGAATTGAAGACTTGACCCACTTCAGCCCCTGTGATAACCCCGCCTAATGGTGTCGATGATTTTGTGGTATATTGTGATGCTTCTAGAGTTGGTTTGGGTTATGTGTTGATGCAGAAGGGTAAGGTTATAGCTTATGCCTCCCGACATTTGAAACCTCATGAGAAGAATTATCCAACCCATGACCTCGAGTTAGTTGCAGTGGGTTTTGCTTTGATAATTTGGAGACACTACCTATACGGTGTTCATGTTGATGTCTTTATGAATCACAAGAGTTTGCAGTATGTGTTTACTCAGAGAGAATTGAATCTTCGGCAGAGGCAATGATTAGAATTGCTAAAGGATTATGATATAAATGTTGTATATCACTCAGACAAGGCCAATGTAGTGGCAGATGCTCTTAGCAGGTCATCCATGGGTAGTGTAGCACATGTCGAGAAAGATAAGAAGGAGTTACCCCATGAAGTGCATCATTTAGCTAGGATAGGTGTTAGATTACTTGACTCAGCTGAGGGTAATGCTTGGGTCCAAAGTAGTTCCAAATCTTCCCTAGTTTCTGATGTGAAAGAGAAGCAGGATACAGATTCTTGTTTGGTCGAACTACAAGAATCAGTTAAAGACCAAAAGGTGGAGGTTTTCTCCCAAGGAGAAGATGGTGTTTTGAGATTTTAGAATAGGTTGTGTGTGCCTGATGTTGATGATCTAAGGCAGAGGATTATGGATGAGGCACATGGCGTGAGGTATTCTATTTATTTTGGTGTTACCAAGATGTACCACGATTTGTGGGAGATTTATTGGTGGAATGGTATGAAGAAGGATATAGCGAAGTTCGTAGAGAAGTGTGCAACTTACCAGCAGGTGAAGATAGAACACCAGAGACCCGGTGAAATGATGCAAGAATTTAGTATACCTACTTGGAATTGGGAGGAAGTGAATATGGATTTTGTGACTGGTTTACCTCCTTCTCGCCGTCATCACAATTCGATCTGGGTTATTGTAGATAGGTTGACTAAGTCCGCACATTTCCTGCCAGTGCATATATCTTTCACCACGGAGGACTATGCTAAGCTGTATATTCGAGAGTTAGTTAGGTTGCATGGAGTTTTGTTGTCTATCATCTCCGATAGAGGTACTTAGTTTACTTTTCATTTTGGAGGGCCTTCCAGAAGGGTCTTGGCACCCAAGTTTAGTTAGCTCCGCTTTTTATCCGTAGACAGATGGTCAGGCTGAGAGGACTATCCAGACTTTGGAGGATATGTTGAGGGCTTGTGTTCTTGATTTTAAAGAAAGTTGGGATGAACACTTGTCTTTGATTGAATTTGCTTAAAATAATAGTTTTCATGCTAGTATTGGAATGGCTCCATTTGAATCCTTGTATAGGAGAAGATGTAGATCGCCCATAGGTTGGTTCGAAGTGGGTAAAGATACTATGATTGGACTTGATGATGTATTTGAGGCTTTGGAGAAAGTTAAGTTAATTTGGGAGAGGTTAAAGAAAGCCCAGAGTCATCAGAAGTTGTATGCAGATGTGAGAAGAGAGCTCTTGAGTTTGAAGTCGATAATTTGGTGTATTTGAAAATCTCACCCATGAAGGGGTGAAAAGATTTGGAAAGAAAGGAAAGATGAGTCCCAGATATGTTGGCCCTTATAGAGTTTTGGATCGTGTTGGGAAAATAGCTTATGAGGTTGAGTTGCCTGCAGAATTATCAGCTGTCCATCCTGTGTTTCATATTTCTATGCTCAAGAAGCACATTGGAGAATCTGTTGTTGTTGATCCATCGAAAGGTTGTGATGTTCAGGATAGCCTTTAGTATGATGAAATCCCGGTTGAAATACTAGATTATCAAGTTCGTAGGCTGAGGAACAAGGAAGTTCCCCTGGTTAAAGTTCTATGGTGAAATCAATCAGTAGAGGGTGACACTTGGGAAGTAAAAGCGGATATACGAGCCAGTTACCCTTATATTTTCTCCACGAGTTTGAATCAAGATGAAGGTACTATTCCCTTAATTAAGTTTCTTTCTAATCTAATGTATTCCACTATACGGTTATTCCCTCTACGATTCGTGCGTTTGGTGAAGTACTCAAGAGCATTAGAGTAAAGTGAGCCCTTTTATGTGAGTAGTTCCAGCTGTGCGTCCTCATTTACTCTTATTCTTGGCCTATCTAGCAACATTCAAGGATGAATGTTTCCAAGGGGGAGATATTGTGATACCCCGATCATTACTTAAGCCTAAATCTGTCTTTTTGAATGTATATGTATGACTTTTAAAGTGATTGATGTTTAAACCATGTTTTATTTCTCTAATTTCCACTTTTGGTCATGTATATCATTGAATAAGCTTTCCATCGATATGAATTTCATCAAAATCCGATATCGGATAATGAGTTATGGCTGTTTTACTGAATGCTATCGGATAGCCCAGGTTTGACGGTCGACCTGTTGGACCTTCAGGTCCTTGGTGGACCGTCAAGTGTCTCATCAAGCCAAGGTAGTAGCTCCCTTTTTGGGTTGTCGTGTGATGGTCAAAGTGGTGGACTGTCACAAAGTTGACAGATCGTCAAGGTGTCCGTCAGACCAAGATAGAATGTCTCAATTTTAGCCCTCAAGTGATGGACGGCTTGGTGGACCATCACTTTTCTGAAAGACCATTAGGTCAACCATCACATCGAGGTGGAACGTTCCAGTTTTGGTGTTCGAGTGACGGACGACTTGGTGGACCGTCAGTCCCTCTGACGGATTGTCAGGTCGACCGTCAGAGGCCCCGATCAACAAATTTTAACTTTTTTAAAGGGGCATCTTGGTCATTTCCTCTTCTTGGGGCCTTATATATATATATATATCTATGTTGAGAAGAGAAGACCATTTCTCTCCATTTCTCTCCAAATTTGTTTCAAGAATTCTCTAGAAACCTAGGGTTTCTTCCAAACCCAAAAATCAAATCATCTCCAAGAAATTCAAGAAATCTCCCATAAATTTCTTCAAATTGTTCAAGAACTAAGCTCCTCAAGTTAAAGGCAGCAAGGTCTTGGTCTAAAAGAGTGAGAAAGAAGTTTCAAGCAAATTTCTATATCTTTAAAATCAAAATCTAAGGTATGTGGGGTTTCAATAAGAACACTTCTTTCATTATTATGCCTAAAGATTTACTTTCTATTATTGATTTACATGATTTTGCAAGTAGGTTTACACCCAAATTTCTTTATGTATGATTTATCAGACTTGAGTTGAATAAGCTTGATATTTATGGTTATTTCACCATCATGCTTCTTAAATTGAGTATTTATTCCATGAGATGTATATTGCCATTATATATTGATGATTTCTAAGTGATTTATGATAAGTGTCAAGATTTGTGTTTTTCTATGAGAAATTTAACTATTGAATATATACATATCGATATTTGAATCTAAAGTCAAGAATGAATTTGATGATGTTTCCTTGAAGCTTTGGCATTTGAAATACTTTGATAAGAAAATGTACTTGATGCTGAGAAACATTGTTTGAATTTGAGTCGAGTTAGGAATCCACAGTCATATATGATTTATCGATGAGATATACTATTGTTTTGGTCATCATGATAGACCCATGAGTTGATATTGATTGAGGTAGATTTCCTAACACATTCTGAGCCGAGTCTGGGAGGAGTATTTATCACCGAGTGAGAAATTTGGTATTTCCCCAAAACTACGTGCCACCGTAGGACTGATGTTGATAATTATGGGCCAAAGGCTGAGTATGAGATTGTGATGATGAGATTGAGGTTGTACTGCCTAGAAAGAGTACGACACCCCTGCCAATGCGGGGTTCTCTTCTTAGGAGGGCAAAATGTTGGACTCTATGCGGCTTACATAGAGTAGTTATGTCGGTTATAAGAAACTCCCAAACCCATAATGATCTAAATACCTTGAGTTACTGAGTCACTCTAAGTCATGAGTCAAAGCTTTTGAGTTGAGTTCAATGATTTATGACTTTTATGAAGCATATGTTATTACTGATGATTTATGGAAATAATGTTTAAGATAATTTAAGCGAAGAAAGTTATTGATGTCAACAGGCATGGTTTTCTTATACACTTATGATATTATTTAAAATGTAGCTTCCACCACTACATACTTAGTACATTCCCAAGTACTGACTCCTACCCTTTTGTATTTTATATTTCCTCGTGCTATAGGCTTAGGTTCTCAGTCTCAGCCACGACAGTGATCTATGAGTACCTTAATCTATATTTCTACATTTGGTGAGTCCTCATGGTTCGAGGACCTATGTTCATGATTTTTGTCTTGCTAATGGATGGTTGTTTATTTTTTTCGTTCAACATGAGCCAGTTGGGGATCTGTCCCAATGGCTCTTCAGTCTTATGTAGTAGAGGCTTTGTCAGACTAGAGTACCAGTATGTATAGAACGTTAGTATTTTACTTGTACAGGACAGTATTACTTTGTATCTTAGTATGTTCATGGCATGATTATTCTTCCTTATTACCGCTCGATTATTTTCATGGTGAATTATAGGAGTAAAGACAAACTTAGAGGGTTAGCTTAAGGCTGTGTGTGGCCTTAAGCACCGTGTGACGTCTCGGGATAGGTTCTTGGGCTGTTACAAAGTTCTATTCCCATCTTAATAGACACTGAACATGATTTACTAAACTAAACATGGACTAAGTTACCGATTTCCGTTGACTGACGGAATACTACTAACATCTGACAACTGACTGAGTTCATGAGATCATGGAGATTTCCTGAGTTATAAGATTGTCTGAAGTCTAAGGATCATGGCTTGACTGAGAGTATCGTGAAAACATGACATGGCTCTAAGCACATAGCTAATGTTTCGGGTACAAGTACCCCCAGGGCTCGATGGAAGGAAACTGACCAATCATAACTTACTTGAACATATAACTAACATCATAATCCAGAATACATTTATAGAAGAATTCCATCAAAACATGTGATAGGCATAACTTGTACATACATGGGGATTTCATGATATCATACTAGTTGGGCATTGTTCCTTCATCTAGGCATTTAGTCAAACACATGGTAGGCATAGCACATGTAGACAACATTATACAACAATTAATCATCATGGTTCATCTCTAATTTCATCATCCTAGGGTTTATTCATAGGTTCACATGAATGTACATCTATACAAATCAATTCCACATAAAATTGATCACCCAACATTGAATTCATAAAGAAATCCATAAAATTAAACTTAGAAAAGAGATTCTTGGGCTTCATGGACGAAAGGAGTCCATGAATGAACACTACGCATACCTTAGTTCGTGATTTTGTAAGGAGTGATGGAGGAAATTCTTGATTCTGAATCTTCTATGAAAAGCCCTAGGTTGTTCTTGAGAGGTTTTTGAGATAAACTAGTATATAGGGGATGAAAAGTGGATGAATCACGTGTTAAAAGGATAAACAGGGGTGGGAAATTGACCCTTTTAACCCTGGACGCATCTTGTAATTTTAGTAAAAATTTCACGAATCGAACCCCTGGAGCGATGAAATGCTATCACACTGTGATAGTAGAATTTGACAATTGGGAAACTGAGGGATGGTGCGACGTGGAGCCATCGCGTTTCCCCCTCTTTTGTGACTAGGAATTTTGGCTCGACACGAAGGAAATTGCGCTAAGACATTAGAAAAGGACAAATCTGAATTTGGACCCTGGCGTGAAGCACCATAATCGTGGACCCATACTAGAATTTTCCAAATGCCATTTCCTCTTGTGGTGTGGCGCGCCACTGACTAATATGGCACTGTTTTATGATGGAAACTTAAAATAGTCATAATTTCTGACTCGGTTATCAGATTTGGGTAAATCTTATATCGATGGAAAGCTTATTGAATTTCCCATATGACAAAAGTAAAAATCTTAAAAATTCCTCATGGAATAACCATTATTCAATTTAGAAGCTAGTACTAGACATTCTTAAGATAAAATTAGCTAGGAAAAAGTATGGGGTATTACAGCCAGAAACCACTAGGGTATCTGTAGAGCTGGCAGTGATGTGTGTTTCAAATATGGCAAGCTAGGCCATAGTGTCAGACAGTATCCTCAGGTGGGTTCTCAGAGTCAACATAACTACCCCCCAGCTCAGTCCAGTTGCTTGAATCAGTAGGGTGCCACATCCAGTGCTACTAGTGGGCAGCACCCAAATAGACTCTATACACTTCAGCCCTGATAGGATTAAGAGAGTTCCCCTGATATGGTCACTGGTACATTACAAGTTTATCATTTACATGTTTATGCTTTGCTTGACCTAGGATATTTTTTATCCTTTGTTACTCCTTATATAGCTGTTGACTTTAGAGTCAGTCCCAAAATCCTAGTAGAGCCTTTCTTAGTCTCTACCTGGTGGGTAAATCTATCATAGTCCGGCAGGTATACAGGAACTGCACGATTATGGTATCTCAGAAAGTCACTTCAGCATACTTAGTCAAATTAAAGATAGCTGATTTTGATACCATTCTTGGCATGGATTGGCTTTATTCCTGCTATGCCTTAGTCGATTGTAGAAAATAAATGTTCAGTTTTAATTTCCAAATAAACCCATCCTTGAGTGGAGGGGTAGTACTTCAGCACTTAGGGGTCAGCATGTTTCTTACCTAAGGGCAAGAAAATGATATATAAGGGATGTGTCTACCATCTCGTTTGAGTCTAGGACTCAAGTTCAGAACCTCTTAACCTTGAATCAGTGTCAGTAGCATTTTAATTCCCAAATGTGTTTCCTGAAGATCTCATTGGAGTTCCTCCCGAAAGCAAAATCGACTTCAGAATAAACCTTTTTCAAGATACACAACCCATATCTATCGCACCATACAGAATGGCACCTACAGAACTCAAAGAATTAAAAGAACAGTTAAAGGACCTCCTAGATAAGCCTCCTAGATAAGGGATCCATCAGACCCAGTGTGTCCTCATAGAGTTCCCTAGTTCTATTCGTGTATAAGAAAGACGGTTCTCTCAGAATGTGTATTGATTACCGTCAGCTAAATAAAGTCATAGTCAAGAACAAGTATCCACTTCTCAGAATCGATGACTTGTTTGACCAACTTTAGGGTGCCAGTTAATTCTCCAAGATAGACCTCAGATCAGGCTATCATCAGCTCAGAGTCAGAGAATATGACATCCCGAAGACAGCTTTTAGAACTCGGTATGGTCACTTCAGATTCTTAGTCATGTCCTTTGGTCTTACCAATACCCTAGTAGCTTTCATGGACTTGATGAACCGTGTGTTCATGCAGTACTTGGACATGTTCGTCATAGTTTTCATAGATGATTGTAATACCCTGAAGTTTTCTAACTAAATTTTTTGTCAAAAGAATGTCAAGTGTTACCTTCTAAATTGAATGATGTTTGTTCCACAAGGAATTTTCAATATCTTCACTTTTTATCTTGTGGAAAATTCAATAAGCTTTCCATCAATATAAAATTTGCCTCAATCCGATAATCGGGTAAGAAGTTGTGACTATTTCATATTCCCATTGTAAAACAGTGGACTATTAGTCAGTGGTGCGTCGTGACACAAGAGAAAATGGCAATTGTCAAATTACAGAAGGAGTCTGCGATAGTAGAGCATCACGCCAACTTCCAAGTCGCAAATAAAGTTTTAATGCAATGGCTCCGCGTCACGCCATCCCTCAATTTGCTAGTTGTCAAATTCTAGTGACACAGCGCAATAGTGCCGCATCACGCCAGGGGTCCAATTCGGAAAAATTTCACTAAAATTAAAAGACGCATCCAGGGTTAAAAGGGTTAATTTTCCACCCCTATTTATGCCCTTTAACATGAGATTCAGCTATTTGAAACCTAAAATATACTAGTTTCTCTCAATTTTATCTCAAGAACAAGCTAGGGTTCCAATTGGTGATTCAATTTTAAGAAAGTCTCTCTGTCAATCTTCGCTAAATCAAGAACTAAGGTATATCATGTGTTGATTCATGGGTTTCTTTCACCCATAAAGCTCAAGAATCTCTTTTCAAAATCAAAGATTTGTATATTTACGAATGTTCATGATTTGATTGAATTGAAAAGTGATGTTCATGTTGTTGTTTGGTTTCATTCCATGTTATAGACTATTAATTACAAGAATTGATTCTAGTATGTGTGGAATTACGTGGTATTCATGATAAACCCTTCAATTCACAAGTTGATTGATGTATCCTTGATTATTAGATGTGTTGTTGATTGTATAACCATAGCATGCTCCCCCCATGTTTGATTAAATGCCTATATGAAGGAAAAGTGTCATACTAGTATGATAATATGAAATCTCCATTCATGTACAAGTTATGTATATCAAGTGTTTTATGAAATATCTTATCCAATAGATTATGTATTATTGATGTTGGTCCTGTACTTAAGCAATTCATGCTTTGTCAGTTTCCTTCTATCGAGTCCTAGGGGTACTTGTACTCAAAAAATATAGGTGTGTACCTAGCTTTAGTGCTATGTTTTAACGATATCCTCAGTCAAGCCATGATCCATAGAACTCAGCCAGTCATGTGACTCAGGAAAACTCAATAATATAGTAATCTCAGTACTATTTTGTCAGTCAACGAAACTCAGTAAATTAGTCCAGTTTAGTTCAGTAATCCATGTTTAGTGTCTATTCATATAGGAGTAGAAATTAGCACCGAGTGAACCCAAGGATGGGAACACACACTGTCAGATAAGGGTGTGATTCTTAAAAGTCATCCTTGCATTCTGGAACTATGTAGCCAGCATAGGTTAAGAAATTAACACTGTCAGATGAGGGTTTATGAGGTGGATAAACACTGTCAGATGAGGGCCCCACTGTTCTTTTTTTGGGGACACTATCAGATGAAAGTCACTCATAGCTTGTCCTTACCAGTGGTGCAGTATTGACACCCTTCAAATTGGGGTTACATATTGGACCCCAACTAAGCTATAATAGTGTATTAGGGGCATGCCAGTTAGATAACTACTTCTCACAGTTTCAGTTATAGAATCAGGACTATTACATACAGTCATTCTATCTCAGTAATAGAACTCAGATAGTTTTACAGAATTTAAGACTGTTGGATAAAGTCAACTCAGATATAGTATGGAACTCAGCTAGTTCCATCAAATTTAGGACTATCAGATATAGTCACTCATGTCATCAGTTATATCAGTTATCAAAATTCAGTTATCAGTTATGTTAGTTATCAGCAAATTTATGTTATCATAATTTCAGATATAGTTACTACATATTCATGCATGTATTCTCACGTTCATATGAGTTAGTTAGCTAGTATTGTTCATGCATATAAACCCCATTCATTCATCCTACCTTCCATGCATACCAGTACATTCAAAGTAGTGATGCATTTATGCTATGGTGTCTTATACCATAGGTTTAGAAGCATGAGCTCCAGAGCATCAGAAGCATTCCTGTCTCAGCAGTTAGAGTTAGCAGTGAGTCTTCATCTCTCGAAGAAATGATCATTTATTTATTGTCTCATTAAGTAATTTATTAGTTGGAGTTAGTTGGGGACATATCCCATCAACTTCTCATTCAGATAGTTCAGTCAGTTAGAGGCTTTCCATACTATCATGTTCAGACTATCATGTTATTTCAGTTTTATTTTAGGTATTTTATACCCAATTTAGATGTTATATATTTATCAATTATGTTACATTCTTGAACCTTATGACCTTTCAGTTTATGTCTCCATAATCATATTGTATAATATGCAGTATACAGGTACAGATATCAGTCATGGGTTAGCTTATGGTCCTTTGGGATCATGAGCAGCATATAGCATTCTGGGTACTAGATTTGGGGTGTTACAATAATATTCTTGTCTACTCTCGTACTGATCATGATCATGCAGACCATCTTAGAATAGTATTATAGACTTTAAAAAATCATCAGCTATTCGACATGTTCAGTAAGTGTGAATTTTGGATAAGGTCAGTAGCCTTTCTTGGCCATATCATTTCCAGTGATGGCATTTGAGTTGATCCTCAAAACACTGAAGCAGTGAGAAATTGGCCTAGACCCATCTCTCTATCAGATTCAGGAGTTTCTTGGTCTTGTTTGGCTATTACCGACAGTTTGTTGAGGGATTTTCATCTATTGCATACCCTATGTTCAGATTGATTAAAAAGAAAGTCAAATTCTAGTGGTTAGATTCTTGGGAAAAGAGTTTTCAGGAGTTAAAGACTCGACTTACTACAACTCCAGTTTTGATCCTACCAGATGGTTCAGATAGGTTTGTGGTATATTATGTCACCTCTAGAGTCAGTTTGGGGTGTGTTTTGATGCAAAGAGGTAAGGTAGAGCCTACGCTTCTAAATAGCTTAGGCCCCATAAAAAGAACTATCTTACTCATGATCTTGAGTTAGCAGCAGTAGTATTTGCCTTAAAGATTTGGAGGCACTATTTGTATGAGGTGCACATTGATTGGTTTACTATACATAAGATCCTACAGTATGTGTTCTGTCATAAAGATTTAAACCTTTGTCAGAGAAGGTGGTTGGAGTTGTTGAAAGACTACGACATGAGTGTCTTGTATCATCTGAGTAAAGCCAATGTAGTGGTTGATGCTCTTAGTAAGATGTCTATGGGTAGTATTGCTCATGTGGAGGATGGTAAGAAGAAGTTAGTTCAGGAAGTTCATCAGCTTTTCCGACTAGGTGTTCGCTTAGTCGTTTCATTAAAAGGTAGTGTATGGGTGTAGAGAAGTTTAGAATTATCCCTAGTTTCCGAGGTGAAGAAAAATCAGGATAGGGATCCCAGTCTAGTCATGTTAAAGGAATCAGTCAGAGATCAGAAGATAAAAGTTTTCTCTCAAGGGGGAGATATTGTGTTTCTCTACCAGGGTAGGCTATGTGTGCCAGGTGTAGATGACTTGAGGTAGCGAATTCTTGCAGAGACACATGGAGCATGCTACTCTATTCATCTAGGGGACACTAAGATGTACCTTGATTTGTGTAAGAACTATTAGTGGAGTGGGATCAAGAGAGATATTGCAGAGTTTGTGGCTAGGTGCTCAATATGTTAGTAAGTTAAGATTGAGCATCAGAAGCCTAGTGGGTCCATGAAGAAGTTCAGCATTCCCACCTAGAAATAGAAAGAAGTGAACATAGACTTTGTGATGGGTTTGCCTCGTACTTATTATTAGCATGATTTAGTTTGGGTCATTGTATATAGGATGACCAAATCATCTTATTTTCTACTAGTCCATACCTCTTATTCAACTTAGTATTATGCCAAACTCTATATTAGAGAGTTGGTCAAATTGCATGGTGTTCCACTGTCTATTATCTCAGATAGAGGTACCTAGTTCACCTCTCATTTTTGGAAGGTATTCTAAAAAAGTCTTGCTACCCGAGTTTATCTAAGTATAGCCTTTCACCCTTAGACAGATGGTCAAGTAGAAAGGACTATTCATACTTTAGAACATATGTTGCGAGCGTGTGCGATAGACTTTAAAGGTATTTGGGATGACCACTTGCCTTTGATTGAATTCATATATAACAACACCTATCATTCCAGTATTCAGATGGCTCTGTTTGAAGCGCTCTATGAAAGGAGGTGTAGATCTCTCATCTGTTGGTTTGAAGCGGGTAAGGTCGTAGTGGTAGGGCTTGACTTGGTATTTGATACATTAGAGAAAGTTTAGTTGATTAGGGAAAGGTTTTAGACAACTCAGAGCCGACAGAAATCGTACGCAGATATACACAAAAAGGATCTCGAGTACGAGATTGGTGTTTTCATGTATTTGAAAATCTCTCCTATGAAAGAAATGAAGAGGTTTGTAAAGAAGGGGAAACTCAGTCCCCGATATGTCAGTCCTTACCAAATCCTCTGCCATTTTTAAAAGGTAGCTTACGAGCTTAAGTTGCCTTCAGAATTAGCTTCTGTGCATCCAGTGTTCTATGTCTCTTTGCTAAAGAAATGCATAGATGACCCAGCAGTCACAGTCCCTATAAAGGGCATAGATATTCTGAATAACGTCTCTTATAAAGAGATCTCAGTTGAAATTCTTAATTATCAGATTCGTAGACTTAGGAACAAAGAAGTCCTGCTGGTCAAAGTTCTTTGGAGAAATCAGTCTGTTGAGGGAGCTACTTGGGAAGTAGAGGAAGACATACAAACCAAGTATCCTTACCTCTTTTCTACAAATTTAGACTTAGCTCAAGGTAACAAGTTTCCTTTGAATTTACTCAATCTCATGTTCCAATATAGCTACCAACTTGGTATCATTTAACGTTGCATACTCAGTCATGTATTCATGAATTAGTTCAGTCAGGTACTCATGCATCAGACATGTATGTTCAGTATATAAGATCAGCTTATCAGTAATCCCAGTCATGCATTCATGAATCATGTTCAACTATACACTCATGCATGAGATATGATAATTCAGTATATTAGTAATTTCTATCATGAAATCATGCTTTAGTTGGGCATGTCCAGTGTCTAAATCCAATCAATCAGTATTCTCAGTTTAATTAGTCTCATTCGAGGATGAATGTTCCCAAGGGGGAGATATTGTAAGATCCTATAAAATCCTATGCTCATCTCGGTCTTTTAAGCTTGCTAAGGGGTCCCAAACTTAGAAAATTCTAGCTAAGTATTCAGACTTAGTATTATTTTGGCCTTTGTAAGTTGGCTACTCTATTTCACAACTCTTTTGACCTTAAAGTATCGATCTTTAGATAGATTTATGATCAGGAATGTCAGTAGGTGTTCTCGGATGAGTTTCAGATTTTTTGGACCTATTTTGACACATGTATGGGAACCCAAAATATGTATCAACATGATCTCTACGCAGCGCGTCGTCCATTGCGTCGATCAATATTTTTTCTTGGCTCTCAGTGACAATTTTTGGTGAACTGATGCGGACTCGATGTGAAGCATTGGCCATTGCATCAATGCCAGTGATGTAGTGCGTCGGTTTACACATCGATAGTTTATTTTTTAGTAATTAAAAAGTGCGTCCTCAAGGGAATTAAGGCCTTTTTCTCACCCCTATTCACCTCTAAAACACAATATTCAACCATCATTAAGCAAAATACACACATTTTCTCTCAAATTGCTAAACAATAAGAACCCTAGGTGATTTAATTTTAAAGCCAAGGCTCAAGGTTTCACCATTTTTCTTCAAGAATTTAGCAACCAAGGTATGTCAAGTGTTCATCCAAGAGTTCCTTCCACCCTTGGAGTCCAAGAAAATCTTTTAAATTTCAAGTAGCTTGATTTCATGCTTTCCATGATTTGGATTCAAGTGTATTCATGATTATAATGTTGATTAGATTTCTATTCCATGATTAAGTGCAAGATTTATGTACAAATAACTATTATGTATGTAGTATCATGTGAATTCATGTCAAAGCCTTAAAATTGTGATGCTCATATGTTGATTAGTACTATGTCCATATACAATGCCTTCCACATGTTTGATGAGTTATTCAGGAGAATTAAATAATGAAATTATATCATGTTAGCATGTATTCAAGTTCATGTCATGCAAGTGTTTGGTAGAATGTCCCAATAAATGAATGATGATCAAGTAGTTATTTATCATGTTCCAAGATTGTGCCATGTGTTATAATTTAGGCTATCAAGTCCTGGGGGTATTTAATACCCGAATTTAGCTGATTACCTGGTGCCATGGTTAGTCTCAAGATAGTATCAGTCAGGTCACAATTAGTAAGTTATAGAACTCAGGCAAAACTCAGTAGTCTCAATATCAGTCTAGTCTAGTTCGGCATGCAGTTCAGGCCTTAGTAAATTCAGCTAGTTAACAGAATTCAATAGTATTTTGTCAGTCAATGGAACTTAGTGATACATCTCGTACAAGTTTTTTTTGCCAGCGAGGGTTGACAAAAGAGCTTCTTGTCAGAGAGGGTTAACTCACAGTTGTCCTTATCCGTGGCACGGTATTGACACCCTTCCAACTGGGGTTATAGGTTGGACCCCAATCTATTTAGAAAGGGGCATGTCGGTTAGGTGATTACCTCCCACGATCTCAGTTTCAGTTTCAGTCTCAGAATAGAACTCAGTTCAGTTCTACAAATTTAGGACTGTCAGATACAGTCACTTATTTTAGTACAGAACTTAGTATAGTTCTACAGGATCAAGACTGTCAGATATAGTCCGTCAGTTTTCAGCTACACGATATCAGTAAACTCAGATATCAGTAAATTAGTAATTTAAAACTCAGTATTCAGTGTTATCAAGACCTTAAATTATAGTATACATATTCATGCATGTACTCACATTCAGTTATATTTATTTTATTTAGTCAGTATTGTTCATGCATATGAACCCATGCATTTTAACCTAACTCACTTTGCATACCAGTACATTCAAAGTACTGACACATACCTTTCTTTTGCGCTATGATATTTTATATCATAGGTTCAGACGCATAGGCTCTCGATCATACTTAGCAGTTTAGATATTCAGCTGACAGAGTTAGTGGTGAGTCCTCTTAGTTTGAGGATATGATGATTATTTTAGTAGTTCGGAGTTAGTTTGGGACTTGTCCCAATAACTCCATATTTTAGACAGTTTAGAGATTTTTTCAGACTAGAGTTTTCAGATAGATATATCAGATTTGGTATTTGTTATACCATATTTAGTTTTATTACACTATTGAACCTTATGGTATGTTTTTTTTTGCATAATTTCTGCATATTATAGTACTATTATTCAGTTATTGTAGCAGGTACCAGTCATGGGTTAGTTTGTGGTCCCTCAAGATTATGAGCATCATGTATCATTCAGGGTACAGACTTGGGGCATTACACTAGACCTTCAGGACTTAGAAAGTATTTCTATCTATACTTTTAAAGTATAGTTTGGGGACAAAGTATATTTTTAAGTGTGTGGTGAGGAAATTCCCAGTTTTAGGATAAATTTAAATTTTTTTAGATTAGGAATAAGTAAAATATTCTTGTTGGTGCTGTAAGTGATTGCATGATGCAGGTGTTTTGTTTGTAAAAGCATATTGATTGTATGAATTACTACTTTTGAGACTCCTAGGCTCATGATTATGACACATGTACTTGTTGGCTTAATTCGTATTCATGCTATTATTTGGTTGATAGTCTATGATGATCCTACGTGAGTTGAGAATGTTCCATATGTGTGTGAGGTATTGTATCTTCCTTGTTGCATGTGATGTCTAGAACTTGCCTGGTATGTGTGCAGAGTGAAATAAAGTGTGAGTTTAGGAGATGATATAGGCATTTCTTTGATAATCTTATTTTATACCTTCTTTTTAACCTACTTTTGTGCTTAATCCTAGTCAAACCCATTAAGCCTTTAGCTTTTTTTTTTAGAATCTTCATGTGTAGCTTAATACCTTCTTTTATAGACTTTGATTTGATCCAAAGCTCCTAGGCGCTTTAATGAAAAATTCATTGATTAAGGAGTTTGAAAAATAAGAGGAGAAAAAGTGAAAGTGAAGCCCCAAAGTGCTAGTTATTGGTGTTCAAAAGAATTATTAATGTGTTATGATGGGGAGTTGAGTAATGACAAGAATATAAATTTATTCAAATTAAATGAGTTGTGCATAGAATCCTTCTACCATAGTGTATGTAAATGAGTTTAATAAGATGGGATGAAAACAAAATAATAAGGTAAACAAAAGTGGTGTAATCTGTTTTTTTGGAGATTGGTTTCGACTAAAAATGTAGTGTATTAAAGAGCTTAGGGAAAATAGTCACTGTTCTTGTCCAAAATAGTTTCTACCTGTCCCTTAGCCTATATTACAACCCCAAAAGACCTATTTGATCTTGAGCTTCACATTCTTATATTCGTAGAGTACTACACTAAGGGCAAACTTATGGTTCATCATGTGTAACTTGTGAATTTCTTGTGAGAGTGAGGAAAATTTGATTCTTGTACCCATTATGCTATAAACTATTTTGATGTGAGTGATTATAGGTAACTCTCTTGTTATGAGGGCACATGTTTGAGCAATGTGTGTAATTTGTATGATGTCCTTGATTGAGCAATATGCATAAGTTTTCCACTTGTTGAGTCAATTCTTGAGGATAGGATGTTTTGGAGTAGTGTTCATGAGCTATAAATTTGTATATAACATGCATAGTGTATAACCTGCGTTCTGTGTAGTCATCGTAGTATTAGCTTGTAACGCCCTAAAGTTTTTCTGAGCTAAATTTTTGTCCCTAAAATATCAAGCATTGGCTTCTTGAATGATTTATACTTTTTTTCCAATGGAATCCCTTAGATTTAAACTTTTTAGTTCGTAGATGATTGAATAAGTTTTTCGTCGACATAAGATGTGCCCAAAACAGACACTCGGTGAAGGAGTTATGGTTAATTTAAGTCCTACTCATAAAACACCGTCTTTCCTATCCTTGGCGCATCGTGGAGAGGGTGTAAATGATGATGGTCAATTTCCAGTGGGACTCCGCGATGGTGGTGCATTGCAGAGTGGGAAAAATTCTCATTTGTCAATTTCCAGTAAGCCACCGCGATAGTGGCGCATCGAGGTGGCCCATGAAATTGAGCTTCCAGTTATGTTTAATACTGGTCTCATTAAGGGTATATTTGGGTATTTTCCCACACCCTTATCAGTCCAAACACGAGATTTCAACCCCAATTAAGCATATTACTCATACATTCACCAAAAATATTCAAGAACACTCTCTAGGGTTCCATATTGATAATCCAAATAAATCAAGATTCAACCATGGATTTTAAAAACAAATTGAAGATTTGGAATCCCCAAGCCGTGGGCGTGAAGAAGCTTCCTTTAAATTTCTAGATAGAGGTATGTGTGGTGTATCCTAAAAACTACATGGGGTTAAAGCCATTAGTGCATGATTTTAAGATTTTTATACATGAATTTCAAAGGGCTTTTGGAATCTATGTTCTAAATTACGTACTCCGAATGTTTTAATGTTACTATTGTTTTGACCTTGTGGTCCTATCCCCTAAATTAATTTACATGTATATGTATATGTAGGGAATTTGAGATTTAAGATCGATGAGAGCATAAATTATAAACTCCCTATTGTGTAATGAATTAAAGATTATGGTTTTGTGATTTGAAAGATGTTTTCGCAATATTATAGCATTTGAGTATGATTTGAAATTGTTGAGAGGGTGTTTCTTGATATAAATATGTTTCTTGTGTTTAAGAGAAAGAACTGCATGTGAATTGATAACTTTGACATGACCATCTTGTAATATACTACTGAAATGCTTGACAAAGATGAGTTCTTTGTATGTGTTTACATGTGGTTTAAGAAAGAGTTTATTTGAATTTAATTATTGAAATGGTGGTCCCAAAACTTGTGTTTTGAAAATAGAGATTTACGATAGACTAATAATGGCACAGAGATGTGACTTGCAAGTCAATGGTATGATGATAGCATATGTATTTATGCCATAACAGATTATGTTTTCAAAGTATGTTTTCAGAGACTGTATGTTTTGATAGAGTTTTAAAAAAAGGGCTTAAAGAGGGTTAGGTGGTTACCCAAAGAAGGCGCGAGTTCAAGCAACTTTTAACATAAAACTGTATTAGCCGATACGGGTAGATTATTATTATATGCTGGCGATGACCATGTGGCATAGCAGATTCAGAGACTCTGACCCTTGCGATACACTTGGATTGGGGGATTCGCTTCCGAGTTAATGGCAGTTTCCGTATAGCCCATGGAATTTTTCAGAGTTGTAGGGTATACCACCTAGCGCAGAAGTAAAACAAAGAATGCCTCAGAATTCAGATGATTTTACAAAGTCTTTCAATAATGCCCATGTGATTTCTTACCATATGATATGCTTATGAACTGTTTAAAATTCCTCTCATATATATTGAATATAAATTATTATTTTGGGTTTGCTCTGCATACCAGTATATTTGTATTGACTCCCCTACCTCCCAGGGTCTAAAGCTTAGTTCAGAGGTCCTGCTAAATAGTAGAGTTTTCAGACAACAGTGTAGTGTACAATTGGTGAGCCTTCTTAATTACAGAAGGCCTGTGTATTTAAGAATATGTTACTTATTTTGGTTTAGGTCCACTGGGGGCCTTTTCCCAGTTTCAGACAGTTGTCATTTGATTATGTAGTAGAGCTTTCACAGAATGTTCCAGATGTTGTTTAGTTGATTTCGGATTTCGTTCCTTATTGTTAAACTAAATCCAGAGTATGACCATGTTTCCATCTTAGATTATATTTCTGCATCTTCTTTTATTATATGAATGTTGTGCATGATTACCAGATAGAGAAGGGCGTTCTGGGTCTTCATATTTTAGGATGTCCTTTACGGCCAGGCCATCGTTCGGGTCGTGACATAGCTTAAGTATATTGCTTGTTGAAGAAGTGTAGAGTCTCCTTATCTACCAATGCTTATAGTTAAGAGTTGTTCGAGGACGAACAAGGCTTTAAGTCTGGGGTGGTGATGTTGGGTGTATTTATACACTCTAGTGTTACTATTCTATGCTTGTTTAGTCTTGTTTTGAGGTCAATTCATATGATTTATGTGTGATGATGATATAAATAAGTATAAGGATGTAATTACAATGGTTAAAAGTATTTTCAAACAAGTTTGTACTTAATTGAGTCATTTAGAGTTCAATCGAGAAAACTAGTTTTACTAGCTTGAGGGTGTGTGTATAGTTGGTTTCATTGGATTCTAATGTGTTAAATAAGTTCTAAATGATTTAATAAATGTATTTTTATTTGGGAAAACTTGTTTGTAATGTGAAAAGTTTAATTTGATTAATTCAAGAGTCGGAATATAAAGTTGAAGATCAATGGAACTAGCCTAATCTTAGCTCGTATTTTTGGTTCATCGTTATAGGTTGCTTGATGTTTTGAGCTCTAATGTATGGTTTATGATGATCTATGATTATTGAGGAGTTAAAGTTGATGATGATTTGATGAGGAACAAGATGGAATTGAAGGCAAAATAACACCACATGGCAAGGGGGACTCGAACACTTAACCAAATTTTGAGAGGCTAATTCCAGTACGCCAACGCATTTGAGCCACGACGCGCCACTCTTACCGCGATATTTCCACCGCGAAGCCCCCTTATCCCATGAGATATCCACCACAATGTGGTGGTTTTGCCAGGATAAATGTAACGTGTCGCACTAGCAATCCCAAGTACGGCCAAATTTTCAAATCCAGTCCTACACTACTTGGGCTTTCCCCTCAACTATAAATATAACTTTTTACTCATTGTAAATCACTTTTGAATGTCTTGGAGATTAAGGGTGGCTTCTCCAACTTCAGCTGGAGATTTTTACATTTTTTAGTTAGCTTTTTACTAATTTATAACATCAATTAAACCTATTGGAGGTTAAAGCCAAGAACATAACTACTATCATTTTGGATTAAATACATTTGATTTGCTTATCATTACTGGTTGTGTGTTAATTCTTGTTTTAACTATTTTGAGGCTTGATCACCCTTAGAATACATCTATTGTCAACTTTGTGATCTCGAGAGAGGGAATAGGGAGATAGAATGTAGCTATGAACAAACTAAGGTTCGTAGTCTTTTATGAAATAAGGAATGCAAATTAGTTTCTAGGACAAGTATGTACCTTGAATCCTTACTTGATTCAAACGTATAAAGATATCTTAAAGAACTTAATTGGATTATTACATCCCCGCTCAACAATGTAGTTGTAATGTCCAAGTTAGGTAAACGATTCGAGGTTGGGAGACCATGATCATGCAATTAACCCTACGAATAAACAACCAAGATAAGCGAGTTAAAAAATGAAGTTTAATAACATAGTATGATTATTCAAAGTGATTTAACCTTGGGTTTTACTCCATTGATTATCTCAAGTCTTTTACTTTACGCACAATTTACTTTACATTTAGTTATAACTTTAAAACTCCCTTTTGGTTACTATTGCATCAATTGAATCTAAATTGTGAATAGAAATGGAATAGTTGTTAGAACAAGTCCCTATGGAATCGATACTCGGCTTTCTTAAAGGCCACTATATTACTTGGTATACCACATACACTTGTGTGTATGCTTGGGCGCTATCACTCGACACTTGCCTTTTTAGGCTCCTCCTCATACTTTTTAATGTTAGTATTGATGGGCTATTTGGGCGGCTCGATAAGATAGTTTGAAGAGGTCAACGGAGGCTTATACTCCCCCACCCTATACTCATCCACTTCCATGGACGTGATCATGCGCAAGTCCTTATAGTGTGAGGGTGGATTGCATGTGTTGCATACCTTAATGATCACCTCTACATCATTCACTCTCATTGTTAGAGTGCCCTCTCTAATATCAATTAGTGCTCCTCATGTGGCTAAGAATGAACATTCCAGTATGATTGGTACTATTATGACCAGTAATCTATCATTTTCATTATAATCAAGAATAGTAAAATTAACAGGAATAATGAACTTACAAATTTTGAATAGAACTTCTTTAATGATTCCTTCTGGAACTACACTTATTCTATTTACTATTTGGTGCACCACATAACATGGCCTCATTTTCCCAAATCAAAAGTGTTGAACATTGATAAGGGCACTAGATTTATACTCGCCCCCAAGGCACTCAAAACAAGGACCACCTCACTTTCGCCAATTTGTATGGGGAGGGTGAAAATTCGTAAGTCCTTAAGATTTATCAGCATCTTGCTCATCACGACTAAACTGCACTTCTCAGTGAGTGCTATTATCTCAATGTCACCTAGCTTTATATTATTGGTCAGCATGTCCTTTAACTACTTAGCATACCCAGGCATTCCTTGAAAAATAACTAACAAAAGAAGGTTAATGTAAAGTTCTCTAAATGTGTAAAAGAACTTCTTAGGGCATGCATCCTCTTTAGTTTTTTTAAACTTCTAAGGGAATGGTGGTGGTGGTCTCCCTTGGATATGATCCACTGCCTTCATATTTAGGTACTCAGACTTTCTCGACCTTTCAATATCTTTGGCTGCAACGTGCTTCTCCTCTACCTCCTATGGGAAGAACTCTACCCGTACCTTCTGATTTTTCTTTAGAGGTCTGTCAATGAGTTCTCTACCACACTTCAAAGTGATTGCCGTTACCTGCTTTAGATTCTCTATGCCACTTGGAAAACTGCTTTAAGGTCTTGTGTTATGAGCTTGTGCTAACAGCCCCAACCGTGTCTTTAAGTTTTTTTGAGCAAGTTATTGATTTTTAAGAACTACAACCATTTATTCTTGATAGGCCATTATCTTTTCAAAGTTTTTTTAATGTTACTAGCCTACACTTTTTGCTTTGGCTGAAACTATTAAGTATGAGCCTGATTATTGTCCTGTGAGTAGTTGGGCTGATCTTGCCAATTCTAATTGTAGGCATTACTATAGTTTAGATTTCCCTTCTGTGCATTGCTTACAAAATTAACCGACTCCAGATTTTCTACAAATAAATTTGAAGAGTGACCACTAATACCATAATTTTCATACCAGGATGGGGCCTGCTGAACTTCATTTACTTAGGCCTATAGTTGATTCATACTCAACTTACTGAATTATACCATCATGATAAAGATTCTCATTTGGATTTAGCTTGAAACTTAGGATCTCACTTCTTAACCTCGTAATCTTTCCAGATAAGAAGAATCAGATGAGGAACTTCTTCGCTAGGTCATCCCATGTAATGATAGAGTTTGAAGGTTCTACCTTTAACCATTTCTCCACTTCTCCCAGTAGTGAGAAGGGGAAGAGAGTGAGCCTCAAGTAGTCAGTGGAGACTCTAGTGGGAATAAAGGTGTCATTGATCTATAAAATATTCTATAGATGGACTTATGGATCCTCATGTAACAAGTTTGTGAATTGCCTACTACTGTGCAACAAATGAACCATATTCTATTTGTGCTCAAACCTACCTCTAGGTTTTGGTCTGTAGACGGCGGAGGTAACATTAATTGCGAGTGGGATTGCCACATTACGTACAATCTTGTGGCCTGGTTGTCTTTCATCCATGGCAGTAAGAATAGCTTTATCATATTGAACTTGCAGAATGCGTTAGAAAAGCACTGCTCTCCTTAACTAATGTAAGTATCGCTCAGGTTCATGATAAGGTTTAACCAAATCGTTTTACCTTGCCAACTACTTGATATTTAGACTCGTACCTACAAGTTCAGAAGCTAAGATCAAGTTGTTAGCATTTATGAAACAAAGTAGCAAAACTTAAAACAAGGTAGTTTCCAATTCTCAAGTCCCTGGCAATGGTGCCAAAAACT
This sequence comes from Capsicum annuum, assembly GCF_002878395.1. NCBI lineage: Eukaryota > Viridiplantae > Streptophyta > Magnoliopsida > Solanales > Solanaceae > Capsicum > Capsicum annuum. The sequence continues at coordinate 164,623,373 of NC_061114.1, read as the reverse complement.
TATTGTGATCCTTGAGTACACACAAGTGGTTGTGCAAGTAATAAATGACCTTTTAAAGCCAAGTAATGATCCCATAGGGACGTGTTCTCAGTAACAATCTAGCAAAAATTTAATTCTAGCATTACTTAAATGAGTAAACAAATGCTAATTGTAACCGTGGGAGTTTGAGATTCGAAAAATTACAAGAAATAGTAAATAATACAATAGAGTAAAGTGTTGAAGATAGTAATGAGAAAAAGTCTAGGGTCAAAGAACTTTGAACAATCCTATTAAGTTATATAGTCTTGTTGGTTTAGTTAATTATCTTGGTTGTTGATTCATGGGTTGATAACATAATTAGGTAATGGACATCCTCTATCGTCTATCTAACTTAGCCCCATAACTACATCATTGAGAAAGGATGTGAGAACTAAGTTAAAAACATTTATGTTTCATGTCATATATTAACAAAATATAGCGAATTACATACATTCCTATTCCAAAAACAAATCCTAACATTGATTTCTCTAAGTATAGGATCCCTCTCCATATATCCCATGATCTCATCTATTATTCCTCCTTCCAGGCTTACAATACCAATATAGGTTTATCCTAAGGGTTGAGAATCCATATAGTAATATCAAAAGGATATATGAATAACCAAACATAAGAATCAATAATAAACCAACTTAATTATACACTAAGTATCCATATTATTGACTCAACCCTCGAACCAGGGGGTTTAGCCACTCATAGTCTTACAACGAATCACAAGAATGAAATTCATTTGTAAAAACAAAAAGTAAACTAACGTAAATATTAAGGACCTTACTTAAAATTTTTCTCGTGTGTTTTCCATCCCTCAAAGTCTCCCAAGATGTTTACAACAAGAGCCAAGTGTCCTATTTATAATATGAACAAAGTTGGCCACAATTGTCCCTTGGGTGTGGCACGCCCTAGTTTTTGAGAGATAAGGGGTGTGATAAGCCCATAATCATGGATTCACACAATTTTCAGCCAACAATTTATTTCATAGAGCGTGGAACACCCTTGTGCTCCAAAAATCTAGAGTTTTTCATCGTTGACTCCTTCCGTTTTCCTTTAAGTTCCACATTTTGTAGATGTATTTCCAACCTCATTTGTCCTTGTCATGTTCCTGAGCATTTATCCTAACATATCACAGGATCTCTTATAAAATCAAACACCATGATTCAGTGCACATAACATAATAGAATTTATCGAGATACACTAGAACAACACATAGCTCAAGCTAGCAACACTAGTTTTCTCGTCTAAACTCCTTGTGACCAATTTGATTCCAAACTTTGTTTCAACACACCTTTAATACTCATGTTCTTTAAAACTTAATTACTCAATTATATCATAAACAACACATTAGGTAGACAAAGTAGTCCTTAGAACTGGGCTGAATACGTATATATAATGACACTTAGGTGCATAAATACACCTAAGATCCGAGGTTGTTAAGCTAAAGTTTACTCCATATATCTAATTTTTACTATAAAAAAGATCAAAATAGGTAATGATCCACCTAGTAACTTAACTGTCAGCTCCAACAAGTCACAAATGACTCGGGGCAGCTATAGCAAAGCTTTAAATGACATAAATACATGAAAATGTAGAAAATAACCTGGATAGTCATTACAAAGGTCAATAATGGAATCTAAAATTTCTTGAAATAGAGTTGGATTCTAATAAGGTTGAGTGGTTGTGAAACCTCTTAGCGCATATTCCAATTAGAATAAAACCAACACCTTCTATATCGATACATTGTGATTGCCAAGTGGCAATAACTACAACAAATGATAAATATTATAATGGTAAACATAGACATATATATTTCAGACATAATGTGATAAGGAATAGGCTAAGAGATGAAATAATTTCCATAGATTATGTGAACTCAGAAATAAACTTAGCAGATCCTCAAACTAAACCTTTACAATGGAGGTTGATAAATGAAACATCGAGGGGAATGTTAGTTATGTCTATTTATGAAGATTAATAATGATGGTAACCTAACCTATGTGATTGTAATCCGATGAAATAGGTTCACATGGGTAATAACAAGTCATTTGTTGATAAAAAAAGTGCACTATAAATTATGTCCCTTCTTGTGATGTGTAACATAGTGTAAATTAAAACTGCAAGAAAAAGTAAGGTTTATTAAAGTATTAATCCAATTCATATACTTTATAGGTTGTGTATTGCTTTGCAGAACAAATTTATGAATGGACCTATATGTGTGTAGAGTGGGGCCGGTCTTATGAAATACATTAACATCCACTCTTTGCAGGTATAGGAGTTGAAAAGACAAAGAGATGTGAATTAGAGCTTGAAATGATCAAAAGAAAGTAGAAAAAGTACAATTGAAGACTTGCAGTGAACTAGCCTTAGTTAACGCAGTTGCGGTCCATGGTCTGTGGTTGCAGTCAGTCAAGATGGTTAATCAACCGTGACTGTAGAAGTCAATCACGGTCGCGTAGCCGCCGTCACATCAAGACTTGTGCAATCGTGACTTGGCAGAAATGTTCAGCCATAAAGCAAAATTATAATTGCACGTGCTGATCCCAATTTGAACAAAACAACTCAAACAATAATTGGATGTAGGATTCATTCCATAACATTCTTTCTTCCTAAATTTTTCTAGGTTTAGCTTGAGACTTTGTAGCCTTCATTTTTGGAGAGGAAATTATTGTATAAATCTTGGGTGAAGCATACATTGGAGACTTTTCAAGTGAAAGATTTGCTCACTTCCATTGTTGATATTGTGGAGGAGCCAAGTTTGAAGCAACATTCGCTTAGATCTACAATAAATTAATTCAATAGAGATTATAGGTATATCTATGCTTATTTATCTTATGTGTAGATAAATCTCCCTCTTGGGATTATGTGTGAATAGTAATTAAAGTGTGTGTGGCTTGCGATTGTTAGCATCTATTTGATAGTTCTTATTTATGGGTTCTATTATTTCTATGCTATTTCTGTTGGGATTTGATGGGTAAAAGCTCCGAATAACCATATGGGATTGATCGGTGAAAGCTCTAAGATCTAAAAAACCTAAGGCTATCTTTGAAAGAGGAATTTTAGGTAAAGTTTAGGAATCTATATCATCCTTGAAAGAGGAATGTGGAGACCAAAGCAATGATAGATAATTATGTGTGTAGTTTTCTAAATTCTCACTATCTTAGAAATAACGGTGAAAGTGAGGTTGACTATGCCTTGGGTGTCATCCTAGAAATAAGGATACCTTGATTGAGGTTGTGGTTGCTAATTGTTAAACACATCCATTAGGTATTCGAAAGGATTAATGGGTGAAAGTTTGGTGTTTTGTTGAAAGACTAACATCAAAATCTATAACCAGTCCTACCCATATTTGACTTACTAAATCGATGTTATGACTAACTCCCACATGTCACTCCCTTAGTAATGCATAATCCCAAGATCTATGCATAATTGTTAAAAGTCTAATTATTCTTAGCCCCAAATTTATACAAGAAAATCCAAAAAAGAAACATTAGTGTAGGAACTCACCTCCCCCATTATATTTTTTTTTATCATTCGTTTGAATTTAACTTGTAACTATTATTTCAAATTCATTTGATCTCCACTCACATTGTTTCTCGTAGATTTGAACCCGACTTTGAAGTTGGGTAAATATATTAATAACGAATGCCTTGCACTCAAATTGACGTGTAAGTTGAGGGTTATCACCTATTTTTTAGGTCAATCCCAGATGAAAAATATATCAAGATCACCACCATAGTACTCTACCCCTCCCTAGTCTAATAAGAGAGAGAAAGTATTTAGTTTTAGTGCTAGTGAGGAGGAAACAACCACTGCCCAGTATGAGAAGGGGAAAAGTTTGAGTTAGGTAGCAATTATAGAGCAACAGATACTCCCCAATATAATAAGGGAGCAGAGTCTTCAGAGGGTAATGAGGATGCAACTACATCAACCCCATCCGTAGACGTATAGGAGTCTGCACACACTCTATTAAATTTTAACTCCTGAGATCAGAGGTGGTCTGTGGGGGATAAGTAGGATATTTATGATTAGGATATAGATATGACTAATTAGGGCAGGCCTTGACACAGTGTAGATGAGGATCCCTACATCAGGACAACAGATTTGGTAGGGATCCCAAGGCCACATTTGATAGATACAAACTTAGATAGATGGATGAGCCTTATTAATCCTATAGCCTAGCATTGGTTTGCAAGCTCTACACTTCTTATGCTGTATCTGTATATTTGATTACACTAATAGGGAAAAGAACTTGGGACCAACTTCAATTGGCCCATACATTAGTGAAAGGTACTCAGGTTGATTTTTCCATGTAGATAATTTAAAGATACTTAGAGTTTGATTATAGGATGGGGATAGTGAGGTGATAGATTCATAGAGAAATAAAAAGAGTTAATAATTTAGGTGGCTCAACAGATTGCTAAGCATGGTGTTGATGCCCCTTAGGTAGAGGAGAAGGAAGAGATCAAGAAGTCTACCCTGCAATTTGTAGGGAAGTTTTGGTGGGCCATGGTCGGCATTGGTTATGACCCACAGAGTGGATAATACACTTACTTTGCACCAGATGATACTTTTGGCCAACTCATAACTTTGTATGATATAGAATTTACTCGATATATCTGAGATGAGATACATGAGAGAGCTTTTAGAGTGATCACCAATATCTCATTTCCCCTCCTGATTTAGAGACTATGTAATGCAGAGAGAGTAAAAACATTACCAAATATTTATCATAATATTAAGGTGACCCAAGTGGGTAACATGGGGGTGATCTGAGATGACACCTACCCAATAGCATAGAAAAAGGCACAACCTCTACCACTTTTAGAGCGGCTCTTCTAGAGCAGCCTTTAAAGTTGGTTGAGTAGATAGATATGATGGCATTGGGTTGTGATCTTGAGATGGTTAGCCAACTGGCAGAGTGTTCAGCTACTACAAACATTGAAGGGTCACAAAAACTATAGTTCTACCATATACATCTACAGTTCCCCTCTGTTGCCTCCTTCAGTTATGGTTATGGCACAACATGAGTTTCTGTGGCAGTTGGTGGATAGGCAGACAAAGTAAAAGAACACTAAATATACACCAAAACCAATTGGCTAAGTTTCTAGGTAATATTTAGCCATAGGTGTGGACTACTATTGAGACATTAGAGGCATAAGTAGAGTCTCGGATGATGGCTACTATGGAGCGATTTGGTAGAGAGTTGAATGAGAGGATCCATAGTTTTAAGATCTAGATGGGAGAGAGACTCTGTGAGGCTAGGTTTCTTGATTTATTGAGTTTGAGATAGAGGTGGCCAAATTGAGGGCATAGGTCCGTATATTAGCCAATAGTGACACTTCTATCCTCCCTTAATCTGTCCTCCTATTGTGTAGCCATTGACCATGAACCATAATGAACAATAAAATACGTGGAGGCATAATGTGATATATAACACATAAGGCTTACAAAAGAATTATTGGTTCATAGAACTCCTAAACTTCACAAACTATTTTTTTAGTCTAATCTTATTTTATCTCGATCTGATTCATAGTCCAAGAGACACCAGTTTGATGCATTATTCTCATTGTAAAGACCCTGCAATTTTTTAGTTTCTTAAGATATTCTTCTGAGATATGTGAGGGATTTATTATAAAAATATTTATTAACAATATCTCAAAATATTACATTTAATTGGTCAATATTTAACTGTTGGACAAAAACTCTTTTCATCTTAATGTATGGCCCTTTAATTTTTTAGCTATTGGCCAAAGGTTAGTCATCTTCAATTACTCTAAATTGCTTTTAAGTCACTTTAACAATATGAACGTTGGAAGTGAAATATTTGGATTGTAAAACTTGTCATTTGTGCATTGAGTTAATGAGTAGAAAAATAGTGAACACTTTTGCCTCTTTGTCCTCTTTCCAATTTGCTGGGTTTGTGATAATATTTAAGCTTTATTGTTCCTACCCCTAGTTTATATTAGAGGAGCTTGTTGAATCCTGAGGTGTACACGTTAGTGAAATATCCTTATGGATAGTGATAGAAGCACGCCTCAAGCTTTTGAGATATTCTATCGATTACATGATTGTGCAGCAAGATTTTATGACATGAATAAGGTTTGAAATTGATCTCATGATTCTCTTATTTTTTATCCCAATGTTTCTATTCATGCCATAATTGTATGCTTATTTTCTTATTTTTTGAAGTTGCAACTATTGTTGGATTAACATTTTTTAAAAATTTGTGTGATGTAATTGGTCTGTGACAGTTACAATTTAGTTTTTTGGGTTGCAGGTTGGAACACAGATGGGTATTTTGGGAAGATGATTTATATTTATGAGTTTAATCCTACTCGAAGTTAAAAACAAGGCACCAAATAGTTGAAAGATCATTAACTACTTATGGATATTGCTAAAGTTCATTCGAGAAGAGCACATCTCATAACATCTGAAGAAAAGGGAATACAAATGAAGCACCTATTAATCTTATCTGTCAGCCTTATTCGACGACAAATGTGAAAAGATTTTGTAATGAAGTGTTAATTCTTCAGGCACGTAACATATAACAGATTGATTCACATAATAAAGGTGGTGGTACTTATGTTGCAGGTTTGGAGGAGAGTTTTCCATATTCACAGTTGTAGCAAAATTAGTACCATATAAAAATTGATTTAATCAATGTTTTGCTTCGGCTACTTGGCTTATTTGATCTATATTTTTGTATTTTAGTCTTAAAATTATATGCAGTTTATACATTATCCTGCAAAGTATAACACCTAACTTTCTTATAAATGAAATTTATGCTTCTGACCCTGCTAACATTGCGTACATTCTTAAAACATACATTGACAACTATAGTAAGGTGCCCCATTTTATTTATATTCCAAATCTTTTTCAATGTTGGAATTTGATCGATTCTGGAAAGCCTTATTAGTGATTAAGTAACTTATTGCCTTTATTAACAAAGACCAGTGAAATTGAGAAAGCATCCATAAAGATGAAAATGATGAATAGGTGTTATTACCTGCATTTGAAAATGTGAGCACTATTATATACATTAAATCATTAAAAGTTTCTTAGTTCGTGTTGTGAATAGATATATACAGTACATAGGGCTACAGTTGCTCTTTGATAAAAGATTTTCAAAAAATCAACATGCTTTGGTAAACAGATCTTATAGTATGCGCCCCACGCGTATACCTTACTTCAATGAGTTTAACATTATAAAATTACTTCTATATTATAAAAGAAAATATGCCTAGACTTATGAATAATTGGTGATTTTCTTAAATAAAAAAAATCTTGAATAAAAGATTAATATATTCATATAAAATCCATATAAAAGCATTAAGACGAATGCTTAAATCAAACTAAAATAAGAAGGAAAAGCAGGAGAATCCATCATCAATTGTTGATTAAATATAATTCATATATAATCTTTAAAGCTATTAACTAAAACAAATAAAGAAGACAAAAAGGATTATGGTAACAAATGTATGAAAATGACGTGAATCAAACGTAGAAGAATCTAAAAGAAGCGTCCTGAGTAATGCTTTTGCGGTGCATATGCTTTTCAATAGATCAGGTATCATAGTGAAGGGTTGCAGTGTGTTTCTCCTTAGCTCTGGGACTAGTTCCCTGATGTACTCAAGCAACAGTAACTAGAAGAAATCAAAAACATAAAGTGTGCGGAAAGAGTCAATAGCAGACACAAGAGTTTTACGTGGAAACTCCTTGCTCAAAGGAGAAAAAGAACGACCTGCCTCCAGAATTTCTAATCTCCACTCTATCCAAGCAACTTCTTGAATACAGACTCCAAACCTTAGGATTATTCTCTTAATCCTTACTCTTCTAGTAATAACTCTATTACGAGGAAATAAAAGCAGTAAACTTGCCGCTCAAACCACCAGCCAACTCTAACTGGACACACCAAGCTAACTCTAGCTTGAGAATCACCTAACTATAGATTATTACAAAGGAAAGAGGTTTACACCACAACACCTACAACTATCATAAGCAAATGTAGGCAAATTTTTAAGAGCATAGTTTACAAAGACTCAAATACAATGAGGTAATAAAATACAACTTGATGAATTATCAGTTCCCTATTGAAAAGTAGAGTTTTTGCTTTTAGTTTCTGAGAGATATTTAGTTGTGAGAATATGGAAGCGATGGTTTTTTTCTTGAAGAATATGAGCAATGTATAGTATGACATAAGAAAACCTAGGAGTGATCGAAAAAATGTGGCTACAGCTTTTTCACCTACTTTTGTACTTGCACCAGCTGTGATAGTTGACTGTGATAGTGAAAGGTGAGCCCAACCTATTCGTTAAGCGGTAGAAACTTTGTCATCACATAATCTCTAGGAAATAAGTTCCAACATACAATTTGTCAATCATCAAAACAAACAACTTAACAATTTCTCCATTTTTGATGACGACGAACACTTGCAAAGCATTCAATATCTACAAATATCCACATAGCACACAGCCTACACAACAGGACTCAACAACATAAGCCATAAGCCATAAGGTTTTTTCCAAAGCAGTTTGTCCAACCAATTCCCTCTATCACAGATACCCCTACACATTCCTTCACCTTATTCCCCTTAAATATAAGCATCATGGAGCACTATGTTCCCCTGAGTATGATAACCCATATCACCTCTATCTTCATTCACTATCACCAACCACATTATGTATTTAGATTAGCTACATCTCAACCTTTCCTTCCACACAAAAAAATTCAATGCTAGCTATGTTAAATATATTTCCCCCTTTTAGCATCATCAAAGTGGTTAAGCAATAAACCTAGCATATATAAGCATCCATGTTAATTCATCTCTAGTAAGGCAACACTTATATTAACAAGGAAATTTTAAATAGAAATAAGAAAATTAATAGCACAAAGAAAGATTTCATTAATTCATGATCAGTATCAAATGCTATTCCAAAACAATAACCAAAAAACATCATCATAACTGTGCTAGGTACACATTAAGACATTAAAGAAAAAAGAGAACAAGTTTTAACAAGGCTTAAAGTTAGAGATAAGAGGGGAAAGACGCATGGACTAGGTTTGTAAAGAATCAAGAAGAAGGACTAGAAGCTTAGGATATTTTCCTAAAGAGTATAATTATTCTTTAACTTTCTTCAGCATGAGCCTTGAGAATTTGTTGAGCTAATTCTTTATTCTTTGAAGTCAAGGCTTCAACTCTAGTACAAACTTCTTCATATTCTCGTGTTAGAAAACATTTTCATCTTTCAACTTTCCACTAGAACTAATTCCTTCTTCTCCTTCTTTTACTGATGCAGCCTTTAAAGCAATAATCTCAGCATCTTTCAGACCCTTTTGAGAAGTAATCAGCTAAGATATAATAGACTTGGATTTCCTACTTCTTCTCCTAGAAATGCATTTATTATCTTCTAGGGCGGTGAGATTAAAAATCTATTCCACACAACTCGCCTTGCCTTTGCCATATTTAATATTAAAACAGGCAAATACTCTATTCAACAAAAAACTATAAGGTAACCAACACATACCATCATTTGCAGCCATGACTGTGTTGATATGTTCAATGACAATTATTGGAAGGTTCAGCTTCTGATATATAGACAATACTTTCATGAGGTACATATCAGGTCCACTCACAGTAGTCCTTTTCTCAGACCTGGGAAGTAGGACCTTATTAAATTGCTCGAACAACAATTGATATTCTCCTTTAAGAACCTTTTTGTTGACATTTTTAGTGTTCAAGACATCAAGTGTACTACAATTCCTAAAAACTATGCTGACCCCTCCCCTAATCTTATGAAGCTTATTTATACAGTGGGAGCTCCAAGGATTTCAGAAAGAATATCTTTATCTAGTCCCATATCTAGTCCATTGACTTGTGAGGTTATATAAAAATCATCATTAGAAATGGTCATGTTATGATAGAACATCTTCACCTTCTCTTTATGTAACTAAGGCACAATCAATTAAAATAAGTGCTCTCAGTTTTGAAACTTCACCTATTCAAGTAACTCTCTCATTCCTGGCATATTAGCCATATCTAGATAAAAAAATCTCTTTCTTAATACCTCCTAATTCTTAATAATTTCTTCTCTTTCTTTTCATGACAAACCTTCTCCCTAATATAGTATCCTTTTTTGATTAACCAATTTCCTTCCCAATAGCCCCAAGAGTTTTTGAGGTTTTGGCTGATTTAGAACTTGTAGTTGGTCCCTTATAATTAACATTTTCTGATATCTTTCTCTTAGAAGTGAAATTGGACACTAATTTATTTACTAACAACCTATTTTCTTTCTTTACTGAGATAACTCTTTCCCCCCTCTCTTTTTTCTTTGCAGCATCAACATATTTCTCAACATCAGAATCAAGTGAATCATCCTTATATTCACTTACACTTTCAAACATGTGTTCAATCTCACTATCCTCTCTACCTCTACTTCCATTGAACAAAAAATTAGTGTCCTTATCTGATTCCTCAATATTCACTACTTTTTCAGTTACAGGCTCAACTATATCTATCCAAACTTTATTTTACCATATTCTTTTATGAGTGTTTTCCTTGATCCTTTACAAAGATTCTCTCATCATGTTCTTGGAACTTTACCTGGTCCTAATAGGTTTGTCAGTTCCAGTGAAAGCTTCGATTAAGAAGAAAAAACCTTTCTAGATAATTTCCATGACAGAGGTCTATTATTATCACTATTTGAATCATTCTTCCCTTCCTTATTTCCACTTGATAGATTAAGAATAAGTGGGAGAACCATATTTCATCATCAATATTTTCAGGAAGGTTATTTTTCCTTCTGGTAAACAAAGTTGGTCAGAGTGTTTCCTACCTGGTGGGTTTAGGAGATTCAGGTTTGTCAGATGAAAGGGTTTTAAAGGTAGAGTCTAAGCCTTGCTTTGAAAAGACCATTTGACTTGGGATTTGGTCCTTGGGGTGGGGGTGGGGCGGCGGTATTTTTAGGAGTTGGATTATGGAAGAGTCAGTCACATTACCCTTTATAGTAAGTGAGTCATTTGCAGTTCTAATATTCTCTTAAGACTAGTAACCTCTAGCGATTTCATGTATGAAGAGTGTGTCGAACTTAGTGATCGGAAAAGACTTTTCTAAGCCTGAAGAAATGGATGGCATCACTGTTACCTTCAATAAAATGGGTTCATCATTTTATGAAGATGTAAAAGATTATGACCTATTTCCAAGAGTTGAATGGACTACGAATGATGAAAGGATCAAGTTCCTTTGAATGGTTTAGGAACTGACGAGGTTGTTTGAGAAATAATTTTAAAAAATTAGAGAGATAATGATGTGGCTTTTGGATTTAAATAGGGAATACGAGAACAATTGAGATTAATAATTAGATTTTTTTGATGAGGTGTGTTCGGTCAGATGAACATATCTCTTGGACTTAGAGTACAAGTTACAACTTTTTGAAAGTGTCAGGAGAGTGATGTGGCATAGCCATTTAATATTTAAAACTGTTATTATTTAGGGATATTAAAAGGTACTAACCTGATTAGGGACCTGGTTCCTAAATGTTTTTGAACTCAATCACTTTCTGCTTTCTCACTTATCCTTTTAAAATATTCTCCTCCTTTTCATGGGTGTATATCTGCAGAATATATGATACTGAATTAGACATGTAGGACATCATATAACTAGGATACCTGCTTACTAGTTCATACCTATGCAAGAATAATTATGAGAGTAGCCAGTATCATTAAGATCTCATTCGCTCCATCATTTATTATTCCACTTAGCCAATTTCCTACCATCTTTTAAAAATAACCTAAAATGGATATGCTCTACAGGACTATATGAAGGAATTTGAAACAAGATCTACATTATCATCAATATAAAAAAAACATTATTTGTTCATATCTATCATCAAGGAGACCCTGTCTCTACTAAGGGATTCCATCAAAGAAGTTCTTCAACCGTGTACTCTAAGTAGAAAACATCAAGATCCTTGTATTGGTTGATCTTTCTCTTTCTTTACCCTATATTCATCAATCATTTGTTAGTTTTGGGAACCCGTTTGAGCCTGGGTTCTCTATATGATGATAAAGGAAAAATTAACTTCCTTTTTCTCCAACAAGAATTAGAACTTTTTTCCTCTTGATGCAGTGAAGTTACTCGTCCTTCTACGAATTGATACTTTGGAAGGACACACTTCTCTTGTGTGACCAATTCTGCCACAGTGAGTGCAAAGTAAGCTGTCCTTATTGTTGACTGGCATGATGGAAGAGTTGGAGGGACCAGCTTAATTGTGATAATCTATTCTTCTTCTACAGCTGTATCCTTGGCGGGTAAGGGTAGTTAGCTTTTATGAAAATATATTCCACTTGAGAGCTTTCTCCAGTTAAATCTTCACCCTGACTAGTTCCTTATCAAGCATAGAGTTTCTATCAAGTGAGTTAGCCATGTCATCATTGGATTTAGTCAGTTCTACTTATGACTGAAACTATATCCTATTTCCTCCAACTTTCCTTTGAAATTTTTCTTGGATATTTAATATAGCCTCTTATTTAGAAGACTATTTTCATAATTAAGAGTCTTGCTAGTGGCTTGATACTTTGCCGCTTGCACACTTAGTTCCACCATTTCTTCCTCACACTTTGCCAAGTCTTCCTTCAACTTTGCCTTTTCATTTGTGTGTTCAACCACCTAGACACTCATTTCAATTAATTCTTCCCCACATTTATCCAAATCTTCTTTCAGATTTTCTTTGTCGTTAGCAAGGTCATTTAGGTAATCAATCAACACTAAGGCAAGAGATCTTAGCTTACTCAGGGAGTAATCCTGCAAAATTTTCCTTGATGTTATGAAGAGACACTGATTTATATTCATCATTATCAGTATCTACCATTAGAGCAAATAGTGAGTCAGAAATTAATACTTTATCTTTCATTACCATCATGGAACCATCTTCTCCTTCTTTTGAATTATGTGTGTCACTTGAAGAGTTACCCCAACAAGATGCCAACACTTGGTTGACAACTTTGTCTGCTTCAGCTTTCTTGCTAAACTTCATAGGGATTGGGTCCTTGCCTTTCTCATAACCAGCAACTTGCTTAGCATATTTATTATAATCTACTCTATGCATTGGGAAATACTTAATGTAGTGACCAAGTTCGCCACATTTGAGACATGTGTCACTTCCATTTCCTTTATTTAAAACCTTGCTAAACTCTCCTCTTTTAGGTAGAGACTATGAATTTCTTAAGGCTTTGAGAACTCTTTTTGAATTGTAAGTTGTCTCTTCATCTTCAGTTTTGTGGGTTTCTTTTGTGACCTTCAGAAATAAGTTCTTTTTCACTTTAGGCTCATCTTTAGACTTCCCAAGTCTTTTGAGTATCTCATAAGTTTTGAGATTACAAATGAGCTCAACCATGGCCATTTAATTCAGATCCTTTGCTCCAGTGATTGCATCAACTTTTCTTTCCCATATCTTAGGGACAATGCTTAAAACTTTCCTAACATGCTTATGGGATAGAATATCTTTACCAAGACAGTTTAGCTCATTGTTTACTCTAGTGAACCTTGTGTGCAACTCTTGAATAGACTCTCATTCTTTTATAGTGGAAATCTCATATTGATTTGTCAGTATATCCACCTTAGAATGCTTCACCTTAATAGTTCCTTCACAGGATTTCTTAAAACAATCGTAGATCTCCTTAGAAGATTAATTGGAAGAGATATTATTGTACTTATCAAGACTAATACCACACACAAGAATCTTCTTCACCATGTAGGTTTTCTCTATCATTTTTCAATCAACATCATCAAAGTCCTTATTGGTCTTAGGAACTCATGAGGTCACATCACCAATCTTTACTACCTTTGTGGGAACTAAGGGACCATCCTCAATGACATCCCATAGCTTTGAATCTTAAGCCATGATGAAGTCATGTATTCCTGTCTTCCACCACCCATTATATTCACCATTGAATCTTAATGGTCTAATAGTTGACTGGCCTTCTTCTAGATTTGGAGAAGCAACCATTTCTCAAGACCCTTCCAAGGTGTTAGCCTTTTATGAAAGACCAGGATTTGATATCAAATAAAGGGTTTTAGTGGGTTGCTCCTCAGCTCTGGGACCAGTTCCTAGATGAATTCAAACAATAGTAACTAGAAGAAAGCAAAAAAAAAAAACAAAGTGCATGGAAAAAGTAAATAGTAAACACAAGAGTTTTATATGGAAATTCTTTGCTCAAGGGAGAAAAGCCATGACCTATTTCCAGGATTTCTAAGCTCTACTATATCCAAGAAACTTCTTGAATACAGACTCCAAACCTCAGGATTAAACTCATATCCTTACTCTCCTGTTAATAACTCTATTACAAGAAAACACAAGCAGTAATTCTACAACTTCAACCACCAGCTAACTCTAACTGGACACACCAAGCTAACTCTAGCTTGAAAATTACCTAACTCTTGATGATTACAAAGGAAAGAGGTTTACATCACAACACCTACAAACAATCATAAGCAAATATAGATAAATATTTAAGAGAACAATTATAAAGACTCAAATACAATAAGGAAATAAAATACTAATCGATGAATGATTAGTTCCCTGTTACAAAGTGGAGTCTTTAATTTCAACTTCAAGGAGATATTTAGTTGTCAGAATATGGAAGCAATGGTTTTCTTATTGAAGAAGATGAGCAATGTGTAGTATAACACAACATAACCTAGGAGAGATCCTATTAGTTGAGGCAACAGGTGGAAACAACTTTTTCACCTACTTTTGTACTTGTGCTAGCTGTGACAACTAACTGTGATTGTGAAAATCGAGCCAAACCTATTCCCTAAGCAGTAGAAACTTTGTCATTACATAATCTCCAGTTTGTCAATCATCAAAACTAAGGACTTAACATATAGTGTTGTAAATAATTATGAATATTTGATTATCTACCAAGTACCAAGCAATTAGAACTTGACGAATCATGATAATTCCATGAAAATGATGACATTAATATTGGATATTCTCTAACTCATAAATTAACTAATAGATTTATTAAACTTTGAACATTAATTATTTGTTAAAGAAAATTAGGATAGAATTGTGTACATATCATACTTCTCACAACTGAATATTTTTAACCACTGAAATATAGGAGAAAGAGCCAAATAATAAATAATAAATGAAAAATCACATACCAAAAAAATCCACAGAGGGTCTTTATAGGCAAACTCTAAGCTTTAAGACATATACACCATATACCAAAACTCAAAATACATGGAATTTTTTTTAGTGGCTTAATAAAAGATTGAATAATGATGTGTTGTGGCTTCACGGCACTTTCAATGCTTAAAATAAGGAAATTATGTAGGAACTTAGGTCTTATTGTTAGACATGATATATTTTTTGTGTTGATAACACAGAAAAATAGGTTTTAGAGTAAAATATAATAAAGAAGGGTGAAGAGTTGCTGAATTGGTGACCCATGAGTTGATCCACGACTCATGAATTAGAACTATGCCTCATGAGTTGGGGTGTGACTTGAGTTCTAAAGCTTCTTTGAAAATTCTGAGTACCACAAGAAGACCCACAAATCGTGGATGCAACCCACGAATTGTGGGTGGTAGGAATGCGTCTAGTTCTAAAAATTGAAGCTAGCTTTCATTCCCACAATTGAGAGCCATGACTCATTGGTCACCACTAGGCCTAGGTAAGCCGAAATTTAAAACTTCATTAAAAATTCATGGGCCTACGCTACCCGACCTGATTCTTCTAAAATCTCAACCTGTCCTTTTGTTAAAACCCTACAACCCTAAAACTCATTCCAATACTCAAAGAAGACAACTCCTAATAACATTCAAACATTCCAACCATATTCATTCCCTCTCCCCTTATTTAAATCACAACCTTATGTCTCTATTCTCTCGCGTAAGAAGATCTCAACTTTAGCAATCAATTTTTTTCTTGTTCTTCGATCTATTTCTATGAAAAAGGTATGTCCTTTCAATGTGAATTAATAAAATAGGGTTCATATTAATTCTTGATTAATGTTTATTGGACCCTAATTTCTTGCTCCCAACACTTGAACCAAATTGGCAGTAATTGGGTAAAATTAAGAAGTAGGATCAAGTTCGACCAAATTTAGGGTGAAATTGTATTACCTGGAGTCAAATATTTTAAGGAATCAATGATAAATCTCACATTTGACACAGAAGTACAACCCATGACTTATTAATTACATTCACGAGTCATGAATTGGACTCATGGGAATCAACATGAGATTCTGAAACTCAAAGTTATGGTATGATTTTCATGAGTCAAGTCATTACTCATGAATTGAGTGAACGAGTCATGGATTGAACTTGTGAACTAGCTTATCTATTCATGAGCCTAGTCTATGAATTATAATCTCAGTCCATGAGTCGTGGACTAGATCTATGTATGGGACCTGACATTTTACCTAATTTTTTTATTTTTGCCGATTGATGTGGTTTGAGTACTAATACTTCTCGATAAAGGTACCATGTAACCAAAGGGAACACAGAAGAAGGGTCCATAGTCCATACTATGAGATAAGTTTTTTAAGTGGAGTAGATCCATGGAGGAGGACTCAATTGATAGTGCACCAATTGAATAATTCCAAACATGACTCCAGGATAAGATAGTTATCACAACTAAGAGTTCCATACAACTGTTATCTCCGCTAGCTTCTCAACGTAAACCACATTTTAATTCTTAGACTAGGACCAGGCCCCACCAAACCCTATTGATGAGTGATGATTTTACCACTCATTTGCACTCAATTTTAGGGTATATTACCTTGTCTCAAATGAGTAAATAAGTCATAATTGTGATTTAATGCACCAATATCCACTCTTTGTAGGTATAGGAGTTGAAAAGACAAAGAGATGTGGATTACAAATTGAAATGATCAAAAGAGAGTAGAAAAAGTCCAGTTGAGACCTGCAGTGAACTAGCCTTAGTTACGGCATTTGCAGTCCATGGTCCGTGTTCGTGGTCAGTCAAGATGGTCAATCAACCATGATCATAGAATTCAATTGTCGTTGCGTAGCCGTGATCATAGACAAACTTGCGCGATTACAACTTGGCAAAAATATTCAGCCCAAGGGAAAAGCTATAAATGCACATGCTGATTCCAATTTGAACAAAAAAACTCAAACCCTAATTGGATGCAGGATTCATTCTATCATATTCCTTCTTCCCTAATTTTTCTAGGTTTAGCTTGAGACTTTGTAGCCTCCATTTTCAGAGAAGAAAATATTATATAATTTTTGGTGAAGACTACATTGGAGACTTTCCAAGTTGAAGACTTTCTCACTTCCATTATTGATATTGTGGAGGAGCCAAGTTTGAAGTAGCATTCTCTTAGATCTACCACAAATTAATTCAATAGAGAATATGGGTATATCTATGGTTATTTGTCTTATGTGTAGCTAAATATCCCTCTTGAGGTTATGTGTGAATAAGGATTAAAGTGTGTGTGGGTTGTGATTATTAGCATCTATTTGGTAGTTCTTATTTATGGGTTCTATTATTGCTATGCTATTTCTATTTGGATTTGAGGGGTTAAAGCTCCGAATACCCATATGGGCTTGATCGGTGAAAGCTCTAAGCTCTAAATAACCTAAGGCTATCTTTGAAAGAAGGAATTTGGGTGAAGTTTAGGAATCTATATCATCCTTGAAAGAAGGATCTGGAGCAATGATACACAATTATATGTGTAGTTTTCTAAATTCTTACTATCTTAGAAATAAAGGTGAAAGTGAGGTTGACTATGCCTTGGAAGTCATCCTAGAAATAGGGATACCTTGATTGAGGTGGTGGTTGCTAATTGATAAACACATCCATTAGGTATTTGAAAGGATCAATGGGTGAAAGTTTGGTGTTTTTTTTAAAAGACTAGCATCAAAATCTATTACCAAACCTACCCATATTTGACTTACTAAATAGATGTTATGAACAACTCCCACATGTAACTCCCTTAGTAATGCATAATCCCATGATCCATGCATAATTGTTAAAACTCTAATTATTCGTAGCCCCAAATTTATACAAGAAAATCCCAAAAAGAATTATTAGTGTAGTAACTCACCTCCCCTATTTTATCATTTCTTACCATTCATTTGAATTTAACTTGTAACTATCATTTCAATTTAATTTGATCGCCACTCATATTGTTCCTTTTGAATTCGAACCCGACTATAAAGTTGGGTAAATATATTGACGACGGCCTCCTTGCACTCAAATTGAATAATTTGGCGTATTAAGTTAGATTGCAGTCTTAGTTACTTGGTCGAATTCAAGCATGTAAATATTTGCTTGAAATTTTTCTTTGTAGGTAGATTTTATTTCATTTTTACTTTTCTTGATGGCATGTTCTAATAAATATGAGTTTAATGATTGGAAGTCATATCGTGACCCCCCATGTTCATATTGTTACGGACGACACTTCAGGAGAGACTGTAAGTATGCTCCCCGGGGAGAGATTTTACCATCTCCATCCAATTGGGAGTATGGTTTCCCCATGTGTGTCCATATGTAGTGACATTGGGATAAGTGTCCAAACACCCCCCACTATACTAATCGAATTGCTAGTTCTTGCTATGCTTTTATTAGGTCATATGACGAGAAACTGAAAGAACCATGCAATGGGTCCAGTAGCTGCTACCCAAGGTTACTATCCATCTTATATCGGGTAGATACAATGGGGGAGAATATGGAATACATATACAAAAAATGGACAAGTGTCAAGAAAGAGCTATTGGGCAAAGAACAAAAGCTTGAAACTGTCACTACTATTTTTTTGGTTTAATTTTTAATTTTAGTAATAATTTAGCTCAATCCATAAGGAATGGACCAACCCATCCAAATAAATACAATATCAGTAAAAGACATATCAAATGGATCAGCCCAAACAATTTACCCAAATCCCAAAAATAATAATAAAAGAGGGAGTAGGGTTTCTAATTTGAGCTAAGTTTAGATCCACTCTTATCAAGCTTCCACTACCTCCATCATGTTTGAATTCAGGAATCTATACTTCAAAATGCATCTTCTGTGGTTGATAAACACTATACCTTGGTTGGATTAGCTCAGATTCTTCTCGAGCTTACAAGAGTAAGTCCGTCCCTTCTACTTTCTTGTGTGAACTAACCTTGAATCCTACTCCAGTGCTTGAAATTTAAGTTATTTCATCCAGTTTAGCTGAGTTCCTTATAGTAAGGGAGTGCGCAATGATTTTTGGTGGTAAACATTTGGGTTTCGTCCACCGAAGGTTGATTTTGTATCCAGGTACTCTTCTTCTTCTTCTTCTTCTTCTTCTACTATGTTCAACTCCTTGACCTGACCTTATCAATAATTTTATCCATTTGGATTTGTAGTTATGGAAGGGATGGAGATTGAGAGATGCTTGGACCCATAGGTAATTATGTGAAACTGATTTCTTCAGTCGCATGCATTGAAGATCTGACCAAGTAACCCCCAAATGTATAGAGAAATCTTTTTTGTTGGCTAGTATAGATAGGATAAAAAATATTTTCTTATTTTTGTGTATGTGTTCTACTTGTAAATTAGTAGAAAGTACACCCTTTTCACCAGCCTTACCAGTCTTCTTAACTACTGTGATCTTTAAGAAAGGACACTACTGTTTATAACTGTTTAGAATCCTCCTACATAAAGTTGGTAGTTGGCTTAAGCCTGTGAATGTAAATTGCTGCTCCAATGCAATATTAGCTAGATAATCTACTAATTGGTTTCCCTCTGTAAATATATTGTAAATGCACTTGTTTTGTTGGTAGCATCTGCTCTATGTGATTGATATTATCTTCCATTTTCCATGGTATTTCCCATTCCTTTGTCAAAAGTTTTTGAATAAGAAATGAATTTGTTTGAATGATTACCTTATTCTGCTCTGTGTTATTGCAATGTATTGTTGCTTGCAGAATTTCCATTGCTTCTACCTCCATAGAATTAACGTCATCTATAGCTGCTCCTTCTGCATGTATTAGATCTTCATTTGCGTCCCTTAAGAAGAATGCCCATGAACTTTTTCCAGGATTTCCTTTTGACACTCCATCAGTAGTATACTTGACCCAATCCTGTGCTGGTACCTCCCATAGAATTGGTATAACTGATATTTTTGGATTCAACTGAATGAACTACTTTAAGATGTCAGGCCGTTCATATGGAAACTACAATGCTGGCTTTCTAACTTTAAGCAACATTCTTAGATTCCTAGTCACATTAAATATCAACCTCTGCACTGTCACTCCTTTACCATTATGTTTCAAAGAGTTTCTTCTCCTCTACAACTCCCACATTATCATTCCTGGAATTTCTCTATACTATACTTTTTCCCTTTCCTTTTCTGGTGATTCCCACCAAGCATAAATAGTATTCCTGAGGCTCATCCCTAGGATGTTTATACCCGCAAATGAAGAAAAGTAGGATCAAGTCCTATTACCAATATGAGACCTCGGCAACACATGAGACATAGTCTCTTGTATTGGTCTTTGACAAGACAAACATCAGGAAGGTCCCTCCACTTTTCATCTTCTGATAGTAGTATCTACTGCAACTTTACCTATCAACATTCTCCAAATAAAAAAACATATTTTGAATGTCAATCCTTTTATCCAAAGATTCTTGTAAAAATTAGTGGAATCTTCCTTGTGCCTCGCATACTGCCAAGATGATTTTACACTAAACTTACCTTTTGTATATATGCTCCATATTGCTATGCCAGCTTGTCCTTGTTGATGTAGTGGTTTTACCTTTTGCTTTATATGATTCATAAAATCATCGGTGAATAACTCTACTAACACATCATCATTCCATTGTCCATTCACTACTAAATCTTTGATTTACTTGTAACTCTCATCCCATTCTTTACTGTCTTGCATTACTTAGTAAAAATTCCCTACACCGCTATAATTATCATACCATATATGAGCATCCCCTTCTCTGAGCCTCTAATTTATGAGATGATCTGTGAGGTCTCTCACTTGTAATATCTTCTTCCAAACTTGGGAGTCCACTCCCGTTTTCCACATAATTTCCTTTGAATGATATTTTTTGTAGTATTTATTCATCATATAATCACTCCAAATAGTTTTCTTGGTCTTAAAATTCCACCATAGTTAACAAAATAATGTTGTGTATATATCTTGCAAAAGCCTAAAATCTAGACCCCCTTCTTCTACTAGCAAGCATAATTTTGGCCAAGATACCTAATGTGTACCTTTACATCCCGATGAACTACTCCAAAAAAACTTTGCAAAGCTTTCCTAAATTGCATAGAGTACATTCTTAGGTGGATTCATCACTGAAAAACAATATTCAAGAGGCCGAATACTAAAGAGGAGTGTTATCAAGAAGAGAAACCAAGCAATGATGAAGAGCTTGGTAGCGAAGATTCCTCAATGACTTTCCAATCATCCGAATCATATGAAGGATAAGAATCCATTATAAGGGAAATGAGACTAGAGTCAAAATAAGAGGGAATGGAAACCTCTTATGATAGCTCTGGCTCATTTCGAGGTGGCAATGCTTTGGAGGAAGCTAACCCGAAGTTAGGTGCTGGACCTTGTTCAACCCACTCTTCAAAATTAGGCGTAGAGAATGTGATGGGGATCCATCCTTTGACTAACTAGAGGATTGTGGGGAGGTGGAGTCTGACTCTTGCATTTTGGAGTTTGTCATTCTGAAGGAACATATGGAGCCCCATCTATCGAAAGCCAAGAAGCTCAACTTCTGAAGTACAAGGAATAAAGTATTGATGTGCTTAATTTTACCAAAGGAGTGAATCTGGAGATCGATGTGAAGTTGGGTAAAAGGTTCAAGTCCTCAAAATGGCGAGATCGGAACTTTCTTGCCATTTTACCACCTCTTACAAGTTTCATCTTGGAAGATTTAAATTTTCTTTCCCTCTGCCGCTCATTGCATATTGAGAAAAAGTTGGAATGGAGATTCAAATCTTCTAAGTGGTGACATAAGAGAAAATGGTGGAAACGTCAAGCTACGACATTAAACTAAGTGCTCGATAGGAGACAATCCATCATGCCGCAAAAGTGGAACATATCCTTTCCTTTTTATAAATTTAAAGTAGAATAAATTCTTGTTTGTGTGCATGCATAGTCTATAGAATTTTGGGGTGCCAAGAGAAATTTTTGTTGATTTGGAAAGGAATGTGTGGAATTGGAAATTCAGACTGAGCAGAAAACTTGGTTGATAGGATTAAGTTACCATCATCATAATCTATTCCACCATGGCTTCATAGGCTGCATGACCGCGATCGCATAACTAGGACTGCGAGCACGGTCAATTCAGTTTAAAAGACCATCCGTTTTCCCATTTTCTCCCACACCCCTTTTTCAAAATTTCTCTCAAAATTCTCTCCAGTTTTTGGGATTTCATTGCATATTTTAGCGCCAACTCATTATTCTAAATCAACTAAATTGGTAAGTTGTCGAACTTTCCTTAGTTATGATATGAAATTGCATGTTTAAAACTTGTAGTATAGAAAATGTCCTGAATTAGTGTATCCATTAGAAAATGAATATGTATTAGTGGTTCGTGTTGTAGTTGGCTGCTGTAGTAGTGTACAAACAGTTGGGGAAGTCTAGATGTACCAAAAATTGAGCCTTAAATGGCTTATATTGAAGTATTCACCATGTGTTCGATTAAATGCCCTTACAAATTCCTTGATCAATTCTTTGGGAATTGAGGCTATGATCACATATTCTAGGCTTAAATTAATAGTTAAAATATTTCTATGCCTAGTTAGAAGGTGGGATTGGGATTAAAATTGAAATTGAAAACAATGTGCATAACCTGTCAAATTTGATCTCAAATACCGCGATCGCTGTCCCAATGACCACAATAGCATCACCGCAATCACGATCAGCAGTCCATGATTTCCATACCTGAGAGCATGCTTTGACAGGAAGTAAACTTTTTTTTACTGCCTTTGTTGACCTAAAACCTTCCATAATACTTCCAATTAAGCTTATATATTTGATTTAGCATATTTTAAGCGCGATAATGATAATATTTGCCTGAGTAGACTTGCTTAAAGGTTTTAAAACTCATAATGGAAGATTACAACAACATCTGATTCATTACCCCAGCATGTTAAAGACAGTATGAGAATGACCTCCAAAGAGCCAAATTATTATTAGAGAGAGGCATTAGCATTGAGGAGGTCCCAGAACAGTATCCAGGATTTTTGACAGGCTTGCTATTTTTGGATGGATATGCTTTGTCCCGGATCCTTGTAAGGCAAATGAATATGGGTGCGAGAGTTTTACACAAATATGAGAGCTATTTCTATTGCGAACCCAGTGATGAAGATTAGAGGTAGGCATGTGCATTTTGGAGTGCGATAGGTTAATGAAGTACATGTGCTTCAGGATACTGACTTGGAAAATTTCAAAGTAAAGGGCTATGAACCAGGCATCTGGATGGCTAACTTTCTCTGCCTAGATAGAGAGGTTTCCTGGGCTACTACCTAGAGAGGGATCACTAGAAATAAATTCTATGTAAAGGCTAAAATATGGTTACATATTATTTGTAGTAGGGTCTCACTATGCACCCATATGACATCTATCACCAAGTTATGAACCTGTATAGTGGCCTTCCTGATGACTGGGATTGATCTGAATATGGGCTATATTAAACTTGAGGAATGGAGAGAATACAAGATTCAAGGTGGTACACTTCTTTATTTCCCTTCACTTATTACTGAATTGTGCAAAAGAGCAGGGGTAGAGGAATATCCTGTAGATACCTGGGTAAAACCAAGTACTTATATCACCCCACTCAAAATAAAAGCTGAGGGTGAACTTAGGTATAGAAAGAACTAGAAAGTTAACTCAGACAGGTCAGCAGCTGAGGAGATGAATATTGATTCCAGAGCCATTATAGAGCTATTAGTAGGTTTGCCTTAAAGACCAGGAGAGCGATCCATGAAGTGTCATTCATATGTATCTGTTGCAGATTATGAGAAATACAAAGAGGAATAAGAGACATACAGTGCTATATTTTCTATCCTAGAGAGAGCTTACTCAACCTTAGCCTCATCTCACAAAGACCTTAAGGCCTCACATAAGAAGATGCTGAAGCGAGAGAAGAAAAGGGACAAATTCTTCAATAGATTATGAAAAGAGGTTAAGGGCCTATGGAAAGGCTTGAAGCCTAATACTAAACTCTCATCTTCCAAGCTTGATAGTGATGACAAGGCACTTTTCGAGTGGTGAAATGCCGAGGATAGTGATAAAGATTCAGATTAAACAAAGAAGAGAAACTCGTGATGCCTATCCAGGGAGACCTTTTTTACTTTCACTTGATTTCACTTGCAGTGAGGCCACTGCATTCTTATAGTTGGGGGTGCCCCCTGGATATTTACTTTGCTTATTTTAGGATGATGTTTTGGATACTATTTTTAGTTTATATTGGGGATACTACATTTTGGGGTACCCGAATAGTGCCCAAGTTTTATGAATTATCATGCTTTTATTTTCTTTCTAGTTTAAATTTTCCATACGTACTTTAAATTTTATTATGGATCTTAGTGATGTTGGGAGAAGTATGCAGGGGAATTCTGAGTACCCATAGCATTTTGTTTTGTAAATCGGGATCACTTTATACATCATTGGAGAAGTCTAAGTAGCCATATGGTTAGCTCTCTCATAATTAAGCCATGATGTGAGACTAATACTTTGGTTGTAACCATCGCCATTTGTTAGAAATTTGTGCATAGTTCTATGGAAAATCAAGAAACCCCCTCCATCCAAAATTTCTAAAAAATCAAGGCATGGATATGAGAAATGTTGTAACAAAACCTTTTTTTTCATGGTTCCACAAATTTTTTACTGATGAATAAGTGTTAAATACTCCATGTCTGTTTCCATCACTAGGGATATTTGATCTCCCTTTATGAATTTTGTATGCAATGTGTCGTGAGAATATTGCATTCATCTCTTGTATACTTATATAGATTTTGATTGTATTTGGTTGGAGAAATTATCTTAGGCCATCTTTGTGATTTTGGAACCTACTCTAGCCTAAAAAGCCTACCCATGCATAATTTTAATCCCTAGTACCCACTTTGAGCCTTTTTACCTTTCTTTGGCAAACACGTTATAAGCCGTGAACTATTCTTTTATCCCTCTTTTGAAACATACCATCCTTGAACTCGAAAATATAATGTGAGGCTAAAATCCTAAGTTGGGGGTGGTAAAGATCAATTAAAGTGAGTTTGGGGCCATGATGTTGTAAGTGAAATGCCTAGTATGCATAAGCTTTAAAAGCAAAAGAATAAAATAGGAAGAAGTCCAACAAAGGAAAGTTTTACATGAAAATTGAAAGAAAATGAAATGAAAGAAAAGTGTTAAAAAAAGGAAGCGAAAGTAGGAATAAGAAAAGAGAGAAAACAAAGTAGAGTGGCCCTTAGTCAAAAGGAGGAGTGTTGTAAAGTGTGATGTAGATGTTTAAGGTAGGGTGCATTCTAGTTCCCTAAATTATATTCTACCTTAACCCAAAACCTACGTTACAAGCTCAGAAAGGCCTTTAAGATCTCCAACCATTTACCTTCTTTTTAGTGGTGATTGAAAATAGGGGAAAGCCTATGACATGGCACTTGTTGTATTGAGATTTCTTTTATGAGGGGATATTTTTTCACTTAATATTCCTTGTTACTTGTTTGGTATTTTGGTGTGTGAAACTTTTCTTTCTTGTGAGACGGGCATGCAAACAAGTTGAGGTGACTGATTTTTGTCACCTCCCAGATAATTAGTCAAGTAGAGTGTGGTTTAATTTTAGTCAAAAGGTGAGCCACTTCTAGGGTATTGGTTTTTGTTATTTGATTGCTCCTTAAAGTATGATGCAGGCTAGAATATTATATTTTATAAAGAGGGGTGTTGAGAAATTACTCTAGCATAAGTGCGATGAGATACTTATAGTTGCGACACAAGTCGAGGTTGGTAAGGCATTTGAGGACTAAAATATGGGCATAAATGATTGTGGCTCATGGTAAAGAGGTAGTATTACTTGAGGAAAAGTAAATGCTTAAGTTGGGGGTGTTGATGAGTGGTGATTTTACCACTCATTCACACTCAGTTTTAGTGTATATTACCTTGTCTCAAATGAGTAAATGAGTCATAATTGTGATTTAATGCACTAACATCCACTATTTGCAAGTATAGGAGTTGAAAAGACAAAGAGATGTCTATTGGAGCTTAAAATTATCAAAAGAGAGCAGACAAAGTACAACTGAAGATTTGCAGTGAACTAGCCTCAGTTATCACGATCGTGGTCCATGGGTTGTGGTTGAGGTCAGTCAAGATGGTCAATCAACCGTGACCATGGAAGTCAATCGTGGTTGTGTAGCTGCGGTCGTAGCTAGACATGTGCTATCGTGACTTAGCAGAAATGTTCATCCCAAAGGCAACACTTTAATTGCACGTGATGATCCCAATTTGAATAAAAAGACTCAAACCCTAATTGGATGCAGGATTCATTCCATCACATTCCTTCTTCCCTAATTTTTCTAGGTTTACCTTGAGACTTTGTAGCCTTCTTTTTTGGATAAAAAATATTGTATAAATTTTGGGTGAAGCATTTATTGGAGAACTTCCAAGTGGAAGATTTGCTCACTTCCATTGTTGATATTATGGAGGAGCCAAGTTTGCAGTAGCATTCTCTTAGATCTACCATAAATTAATTCAATGGAGATTATGGGTATATTTATTCTTATTTATATTATGTGCAGCTAAATCTCCCTCTTGGGGTTATGCATGAATAGAGTTTAAAGTATGTGTAGATTGTGATTGTTAGCTTCTATTTGGTAGTTCTTATTTATGGGTTCTATTATTGCTATGCTATTTTATTTGGGATTTGATGGGTGAAAGCTCCAAATACCCATATGGGCTTGATAGGTGAAAGATTCAAGATCTTAAAAACCTAAAGCTATCTTCGAAAGAAGGGTTTTGGTTGATGTTTAGGAATCAACATCATCCTCAAAAGAGGGATATGGAGACCAAACCAATGATAGAAAATTATGTGTCTAGTTTGCTAAATTCTCACTATCCTAGAAATAAGGGTGAAAGCGAGGTTGACCATTCCTTGGGTGTCATCCTAGAAATAGGGATGCCTTACACTCAAAATGACATGTAAGTTGAGCGTTATCACCTATTTCTCAGGCCAAGCCCAGATGAAGAATGGATAGAGATCACCACTGCACTACTCTACCCACTTCCCAGTCTGATTAAAGAGAGAAGGTATTTAGTTTTAGAGCTAGTGAGGAGGAAACCACCACTACCCAATCTGAGGACGGGTAAAGTTTGAGTTAGGTAGAAATTATAGAGCAACAAATGCTTCTCAATCTTAGAGAGGAGAAAAGTCTTCAGAGGGTAATAAGGATGCAACAGGATCAACCCCATCCATAGCCGTATAGGAGTCTACACACACTCTATTATGCTAGTAAATCCTGAGATTAGAGGTGGTCTATGTGGGATATATAGGATATTTATGATTTGGATATTAAAATGACTAATCAGGGCACTACTTGATACAGTGTAGATGAGGAGACCTACATCTGGACAACAGATTTGGTAGGGATACCAAGGCCATATTTGATAGATACAAACTTAGATAGATGGATGGGCCTGATGAATCCTATAGCCCAGCATTAGTTTGCAAGTTCTATACTTCCTACGTTGTATCTGTAGATTTGGTTACACTACTGAGGAAAAAAACTTAGGACCAACCTCAATTGGCCCATACATTAGTAAGAGGTACTCAGGTTGACTTTTCCTTGTAGATAATTTGAAGATACTAATTTAAGCTAGGTTTTGAGATATCGACAACTATTATTGAGTTTGATTATAGGATAAGGATAGTGAGAAGCTAAAGGGAGATGATAGATCTAAAGAGAAATAGAAAGATTTAATGACTTAGGTGGCTCAACAAATTGCTAAGAATGGTGTTGATGCCCCTTAGGTAGAGGAGAAGGTAGAGATCAAGAAGTGTACCCTGCAATTTGTAAGGAAGTGTTGGTGGACTATGGTCGGTATTTATTGTTACCCACAGAATGGATAATACACTTACTTTAGAATAGACGATACTTGTGGCCAACTCATAACTGGGTATGATATAGACTTTACTTGATACATCTGAGATGAGATACATGAGACATCTTTTAGAGTGATCACCAATATCTTATTTCCCTACTTGATTTAGAGACTATGTAATGTAGAGGGAGTACAAACATTACCAAATATTTATCATCATATTGAGGTAACCTAAGTGGGTAACATGGGGGTGATCTGAGATGAAACCTACCCAATAGCATAGAAGAAGGCAAACCTTTACCATATTTGGAGCGGCTCTTCTAGAATGGACTTTATAGTTTGTTGAGTAGGTAGATAGGCTGACATTGGGTGGTGATATTAAGATGGTCATCCAATTGGCAAAATGTTCATCTACTACAAGCAATGAGGGGGCCACAGAAACTATAGTTCCACCATATACATTGTAAGACCCCGCAAAGTGTCCTCATAGTCCAAGCCTTAGAGCGTGTCAAGTGAAGTGTAATTCCAGCCCTAAAAGATTGAGAAATGTTTTATCAAGTGAGAAATATTTTGAAACATGTAGAATTTCCCTAATATAAACTTTTTGTCATGGATAGCATTGAATAAGTTTTCCATCGATACTAATTTCATCAAAATCTGGTATCGGGGTGAGAAGTTATGGTCATTTTATTGAGATTTGTCAAAATCGCCCAAGTGCGATGGATGATCTGACGGACCATCAAGTCTACGATGGACCATTGAAACCAAGAAAGTAACTCCCTTTTCTAGCCTAAGTGCGATGGTGAAGACAACGGACCATCAGATTTGCGATGGATTGTTGCTGTGACCGTCGCACTGAGGCGGTGTGGCCTCACCCTGGACATCGTGCGATGGACTATTCGATGGACCATCTCATCAAGGTAGTGTGTTCTTTTTTTGACCACTGTGTGACGGACGATCCGACGGACCGTCAGACTGAGTGACGGACCGTCACAGACCCCGTTCTGCATTTTAAGTTGTTTTTAAATGGGCTCTTTGGTCTTTTCCCACTCTTTTCAGCCCCTATTTATATTCGATCAAGGCTCATAACTTCATTTATCATCTTCAACATCAAAAACTAGGATTTTTACAAAATCAAAACCCTTCCTTCTTCTTCAAGAAAAATCAAGAGAAATCAAGAAATCAAGAATCTCATCAAGAGCTTTCAAGAAAGAGTTTCTCTAAGGTATGTAGATGTTGATTCTTGGATCCCTTTCATACAAGAAGCTCAACAACCCTTTTTTAAAATTCGAAGATCTTATGTTTGTGGGTTTTCATAATTCATGTGAGTTAAAATTGATGTTCATGCTATTATTGAGTTTTGATTCATGTTTGTTTGCAAGGTTTTCAAGATTTGACCCTAGTATGTGATATTCGTGTGATGTTCATAATAAACCCTCTTCAAGTTACTTGTTAAGTGATGTGTTCATGTCAATTAAGTGAAGAAAATTATTGAATAAGCAAAGCGTGCTCCCCATATGTTTGATAAAATGCTTATGTGAAGGAATTAGAGCCATTATAGCATGTTGAATAGAAATTCTCAATTGTGTGCAAGCCTATGCATGTAAACTGTTTGTTGAAAAGCCTTAGTGAATGAATTGTGACATGATAGCATGAAATTCCCCAATTATGTGCTCTTTGATACATGCTAAGACTTTAATACATGCCAAGTGTTTGATACAAGACCTTGTTGAATGGAGTATGATACAATAGCATTTCCCTCTATGTTATTACATGTTTAGGATTCCTAAATGCTTTAAGTGATACCTTAGTGATTGTGATGGTGAATGATTGTCCATGGTCTTGATTATTCAAGAATCATTATGTTTTACTTTTATGTTATCGAGTCCTGGGGGTAATTATACACTACAATTTAGCTGCTTTCTAGAGCCCGTGTTAGTTTTCACGATAATTTTAGTCGAGCCATGATTATCAAAATTCAGCGTGTTATAGAACTCTGTATTCTTAGACAAATACAAAACTTAAGAAATCTCAGTAATCTCTATAATCACCGTAATCTCAGTATTGATAGTAATCTAGTCTTATTTTTGTACCCAGCTCAGATCTAGTAGTGTTCAACTGTTTAGTTCTGACCTCTGTAGTGATCGAGTACTATAATCAAAGCTCAGTGTAGTTCATTCAGATAACAAGATACAGTAGTATTCCGTCAGATATAGAACTAAGTGCATTTAGCTTAACTCAGTTAGATCATTCTAAAAACATTATCAATATCAGATTCAGCTTAGTTTGTGTTCAGTTAAGAATTAGTTTAGAGTCTTTTAGTTGGGAGTAGGAGCTAGCATCGAGCAAGGGAAGGGATGGTGGATCCCCGATAGAAGAAAGAGTTGTTAGGAGAAATCCTTCAACTCCAGAGCAGGATGCAGGAGTCATCCGTTAGGAAAGGATGGTCACCCGTTAGATAGTCTTAACTATTATATGCCTTAGGCTTGACTTCCTGTGAGGGTCACCCATCAGATAGGCTTGACCAAAGAGGTCTTTACTTGTGGAATGGTATTCATACCATTGCAACTGGGGTTACAGGTTGGATTCCACCAGTTGAGATTTGGGGAAAATTGGTTAAGTGACTACTTCCCACAATTATAGTTTCAGTATTAATCTTCATAAATCAGGACTGTCAGATACAATCATCTATTTCAGTGAGGAACTCAAATAGTTCCATTGATTCATGGACCACCAGTCAGATAGGCTTGGTCTCATATAAAGTTATTCAGTATCATATTTGGAGATCATCTGTAAGATAGGATTGATCTCAGTCTCAAATTCAGTTGAGTGTTCTTGTTATCAGATCTAAAGATCACCCGTCAGATAGGCTTGATCTCAGTCTTAGATTTAGTTGAGTAATCTCATTATCAGATCTCGAGATCACCCATCAGATAGGCTTGATCTCAATCTCAGATTCAGTTGAGTATTCTTGTTATCAAATTTAAAGGTCACCCATCAGATAGGCTTGATCTCAGTCTCAGATTTAGTTAGTATTCTTGTTATCAGATTCGGACATGATCTTTTCTTTTCATTGATAGTAGATTCTGGAATCATTCCTTAGACAGGTTTGATCTCCGATATAGTCAGTCAAGAGTAGAAAACTTAAAATTCAGTTAATGACGTAAGTATATTTAGTCACTCAGCTTCAGTATTCTCAAATTCTGAGATCACTCATTAGATAAGACTGATCTCAACCCCAGTACTCAGTTATCTGTATCAGATGATTCACTTGTTCTGTATCTCAGTATTAGTAGTGAGTTCAGATGACAGTAATGCAGTATTCGAGTTTTAATATTCAGAGTCGTCATGGTTGTAGTTATGGTTAGTGCATTCATGCCCGTGTTCTCATTCAGTACTCTCATAATTATTTAGTAAGTAATTATTCATGAATAAGCCCTTACATTTAGCCTTACCTCATCTGCATACTTGGTACATTCCCATACTAATATTTTTATGCTATGGTGTTTTATTTGACACCATAGGTTCAGAGGCACGAGATCCAAAGTACCCTTAGCAGCTCAGTCCCAATCAGTAGCAGTAGATATAGCAGTGAGTTCTCTTCATTCGAGGATGATCCTTTTATCATTATTGCATTAGATTTTATTTATTTTCAGTAGACAGAGTTAGTTAGGGACATGTCCCATTAACTCCACAACTCAGATAATTTAAAGGCTTTTGGGACAGGTGTATCAGTATTCAGTTTTAAATTTTGAGTATTTTTAGATATTTTGAACCTTGTGGCCAGTTTTCATATTTATTATCTATATTATGTAGTGTTCAGGTACAGATATCAGTATAGGGTTAGTTTGTGGTCCTTCGGAATCATGAGCACCGTATGATGTTCTGGTTCTAAAAAATTGGGTCATTACATACATCTATAGTTCCCCTTTCTTGCCTTCTTCAGTTATGGTTATGGCACAGCTTAAATTTTTAGCAGCAATTAGTGGACAGGCAGACAGAGTTAGAAAAGAACCAAATATACACTGACACCAGTTGGCCAAGTTTCTAGGACACATTTGGCCATATGTGTGGACTACTATTGTGACATTAGAGTCACATGTAGAGTCTCAGATAATGGCCGCTATGGAGAGGTTTACTAGATAGTTGTATGAGAGGATCCATAGTTTTATGATCTAGATGGCAGAGAAACTCTGTGAGGCTAAAGTGCTTGATTTATTGATTCTGAGAGAAAGGTTGTCACATTGAAGACATAGGTTATATATTAGCCAAGATCCATACTTCTATCATCCCCCCAATCTGCCTTTCAATTGTGTGGCCATTGCCTACACCGTCGCCTTATATATTTGACCTATTTGCTGATAAGGATGAGCCGTCGAATACTAGGGGCTAGAGAGGACATAAGCGTACAAAGCATAGTTTTAATTTAAAATAATTGGGAGTGGAATATAAAAGGGCAACCATTAAGTCTATTTTTCGATTTCACCTTGACCAGAGTAAGCATGAATAATGAGAATTAGGAGACTAATCTAGTTAACTATCATCAGCTCCTGGCACTATACCTGATGTGTCTCCTGATGCCTCAGATAGGGGAAAGGCTATATCCGATGCCTAGAGAATTTCAAGTATGTCTCCACTTCCATGTATAAACTTATTGTCTTAGTATGCACTAGGAACAATGCATCAACTTTTAGTTGGAGTGAGGGTATGCCAACCACTTGAGTTTTTCTTATTGTGTCTCTTTTCCCTAGAGTGTGCTATCATAGCAGAGCCAACATATCTAGGATATTGTGTTGTGTTATTTGTTTTTGTATGTCTGTTATGTTTAATTAGGAAAAATAGGAAAATTTGGTGTAGTCAAACTTTTTTCTGTGTTTTTATGATGAATAAAATGATACGCCTCCTATTTTTGTTATGAATTGTGTTTGGTGATGATATGAGATTATGATCATTGTTATATATTTTTGTTACATTAGTATAATGGAAAAAATTACCATATCTTAGCATTCCATGAACCAGATTGGCGGTAGTTAATAATGTAATCCTGTACTATCTAAGTGTGAGGTGTTTACTTAATGCACTTTTTGTGCTCAATCCAAAATTTGCCCGATTAGTCTTGCATAGGTTGTAGGATAGTTCGTTGGGATAGGATCATAGGCCATGTTTGAATAAGTTCACTTTTAGCCTAAACAACCGACCAAACAAAAATAAGCATCCCTTGAGCTCGACTTTGAGCCTAAAGTGACCTATTTTTTTGTTAACCTATTCACCTTTCCATTTTAATTACAATGAATGTATTTTGTCCCCGACCCCTCCTTAAAAATCGTGTACCTCAACTCAAGCAAGTTTCCTAAGCTAAGGGAAACTATCATAGTGGTGTGTAGTTGAAGATGAGTATGAAAAAGAAGTTGAGATAAGAAAAGGAGGTAGGGTTTGGTGTGATTGAAAAATTTGGCAAAAAGAAAAAGAAAAAAAGAGATAAGAAAAGAAATAATAAATGGAAAGAATGGAGAAAACCACGCCCAATCTAAAAACAAATAAAAAATAAATGGGGAGAATAAAGTAGCATGGTTGAATAGTGATGTCAAAAATGTAAGTGTAGTTTTAAGGAGGGTTGAGTCACTATTACCCATATGTCGCATGCCTTCATCTATCCTTAATTAGCTTGATTTTGAGGAAATCTCGTGAGCGTAATGAGTTAGTCTTTCTATAAATGAGCATACAATTTTTAAGTTATGTGTTGATAGTGCTTATTGTGTGTTCAAATCAAATTAGGATTAAAAATGTTCATTTAGAGTTCAAACGAGATAACTAGCACTCTAAGCTTGAGCTATGCAATATTCTAGTTCATCTTGCTTGTTTCTAGAGTGCTTAATGGTATAATTTGTGGTGTTTTATTTTGGAGAAATATTAATGAGATGTTTAACATGATGTTGCAATAAATTAAAAGTTTTTTTGGAATAATAAAAGCAACCACAAAGCAATGACCTAAGGCCAAATAAAAGAGTTAAACTATGTCCAAATATGGAATTTACGGACTTAGGGGCATGCTATGCTGCCTAAGAACCACTATAAGGGTATGAAACGCCCTTGGTTTCACTTTAGGAGGCCTATTATAGTGTCTTAGCATGATATAAGCACCTATTCTATCTAGACAATGCTATAACGGCGTGGTATACGCTGGATAAGTTCAATCCGACAATTTTGGTCCTAGTATAAATAGAATACTTCAAACTTTATGTAAAAACCTTGGACGACCTCGGGGAATATAATTAAAATTGAAGATTCTTTAATTAGGGTTTTCACTCTTATACTTTAGTTTATTCTTGTATTATTACATGGATTCTTTAATTATGATTCTTTATACGTCCATGAGTGTCTAAACACCCTTATCTAGGGTTAAGGCCAAGAACATGATTACTATTGCTTATAATTGAGTTGGTTATTATTAATTATCATTATTTTTTGTTCTTTTATACTTCTTTTAATATATTATAGATTTACGACCATTAGTATAAATGCATAATTCTATCGAGAGCTCGAAAGAAGGAATAACAGAATAAAACATGGTATATGTGGGATAGGATTGTAATCTTTCAATCAATTGAAGTTATGTCTTGTGTTTAGGATAAGAATATATCTAATTTTCCCTATTTGTTTCATAGGTAGGAATAAATACAAATGGATTTAGCTTAGTACTTGTATCCATATTCAATGATGTAGTTGTGAGGATAAGTTACATAGTTGATTTGAGGTTCAAAAAACCACAATTATGTTAGCAACCCTGTGAAACAACAACTAAGATAGTTAATTGAACCAGCAAAGTTATATATCTAATTAGGGTTGTTTGCATTGACTCAAACCTATATTTTACCTTATTATTGTTCAAGAATCTTACTTTATGGCATTGTTTAAGTTTACTTTTAGTTTTAACTCACAACTACTTTTGGGTTATGGTCACACTTTTTAATCTTTATAGTAGAACTAGAATTGGATAATTATTTAACACAAATCCTAATGGGATTGATACTTGGCTTTCATAAGGCTATTGTACCTCTTGGTGTACCACGTACACTCGCCTGTGCTCTTGAACGCAACAAGTTTTTGGCACCATTGTCGGGGATATGTAAAATGGAAACCGTCTTAGTTTTAGGTTTCCTTTTTGATTTCATGAGTACTAGTTACTTGATCTTAGCTTCTAAATTTACAAGTGAAGGTTTGTAAAATAAGTAAGTAGGCAAGGGATAGGGAATCAGTTGAACCATATCCTGAACCTGAGCAACTTGGACCAGTTGAGGACAGAAACAATACTTTTCTACCAAATCCTTTAAATTAAGGAAGAAGAATCTATTATTGCTCCAATGGATTATGATCCACTAGCCTGTAGGATTTTTTGTATAGTGGCATCCCACTTGCGATTCATATAATCTTCGCTATCCATAAATTGGCACCTGGAGGTAGATTTGAGTTGAAGCAAAATATAGTAAAGCTTTTGCACTCCTATAGTCAGTTCACAAGCTTGTCATGTAAAAATCTATAGGTTCACTTACAGAACTATTTGGAGATCAGTGGAAAATTCATCCCTACCACTGTATCTACTAATTATGTGAGGTTGACACTCTTTCCATTCTCACTTTTGGGGCAAGCAAAGAAGTGGTTGAACACTAAGCCTACAGGTTCTATCATGACACGGGATGATTTAGCTGGGAAATTCCTTGTCCATTTATTTCCATCCATCATGACTATAAGGTTACGTCATGTGCCATGGGTTCATGGAAATTTCGATGCTTAAAACTAGAAAATACGCAAGTAATTTGGTCTATTTTGGTTGATATGATGTGTTTTTGTGTCTATTTTACAAGAAACTACGTTTAAGGAGTTAAATGGAAGAAAGAGAGTTTCAATCTGCAAGATGGCTATTTATGATGGAACCAACTTGGTGTAGGAGTCACCTAATTGGCGTAGGTGACAAGGAGTAGGTGTCTGAAGATACAAGTTCAAAGAAATTAAAGTTTTAAATCTTTCCTCCTACCTGCGGTGGGGTACCTACGTAGAGTAGGTGCCACCTACGGCCCATAAGTTGCCATTGACTCAAGTTTTACTATTCATTTTGGTTGGATTTTTAGAGTTTCTATGTAATCTATAAATTCTATTTTGTTGTTTTTAGTGAGGGGAGAGACACTTTGAGCTACTTTTATGCATTTTTATGCACTTATACTACTAGCAAATATATTTTATTCCAATAATGACTTTTGATCTTGGGATTCTTGTGTTCTTGATTTTTGTTAATTGATTTGAGACTTTGGGTTTTCTTTATTTCTTATTTTGAGATTTATTCGATGCTTTGTTTACCGAATTCCATAGATTGTTTTGCAACTATGAGCTACTAATTCCCTTAGCTAAGGTTGTGAAAACCCTAGAAGATTTATGAAGTAGGGGAAGTGTCAGATTAATTAGATTATTATCTCTGCATGTGTTGTGACCATCTTAAGCTTATTTCCTTCTTAGTTGTTTCTAATGCTGAGAACTTGAATTTATTCATGATCATCCTCAAAAGAGAGTTCAAGATCGGAAAAAAAAGATTACAATAGTGATTCGAGGCTATCAACCCTCATTGAATAAATTGATATCCAATAGATGATAGTCAAGCTACGATCTAAGGCAAGGGTTAGTAAAAGGACATTTTGTGAATCAAAAGGTAATGAGTGAAATTCTCCAAACGAATTCAAAAGATGGTTGGTGATACAGAAGTTATCATATTCTCCATGCGTGACCTTGAGATGAGAGAATTGAAGACGATAAACCTACATAGTTAGAAGCCAGGGGGAGCACAAGCCTAGTGTTTCTTTTAGATTATTTACAATGAAAAGCATTCCACCTTTGCTACTTTTACTTCTGCAAATCTCCCCATTTATTTTTCTTTATTGATCGACTATTTCAATAAGTTCGAGAGATATTTCTGGCCTATTCCCTGTGGTTTTGACCCCAACCTAGTTGAGTTACTATATTTGACATCCACCTCTTTATACATCTTAGAGATGTATTTTTGGGTGACATTAAAATTTTGGCACCGGTGCTGGGAAATACTATTGCAGATTGATTGATTGAAATTATTGAGGTTGTTGTGTTTTATCCTTTTATTTTTCATAGGGTATACACCTACTCTTCTTTACATGACAACTTTACAAGACCAAATATGGAGTGATGGGGTCTTTTTTTGATTAATCATTCTCCTTTTGATAAAGTTCATTATTGTATGAGTGTGATAGATATATTGTGGGAGAACAATTAGAGGATGATAAAATGTCGACACACCTTACAAAATAAAAATATGAGTTTATTCAAAAGGTTTATATGGTTATCTAGGATATTCACAAAATAAAAGGGAACTTGTATGCAAAGGTAGATGTGTGTAATGCCCAACAATTAGTTATAAGTTATGTGGGACTGAAAAAATTCTTATAAGCAAAATTGAGGAGCTAAAATTGGAGGATTTAACACTTGATTATACTTTTATGGATGTTGTCACTATTAAGAAGATCATACTAGAGTTATGTAAGGATGTAAATAATAATTAAATTCATGAGTTGGGATGTATTGGACTTCATTCTAATCATTTTACCATATCATGTTTGGATAGTAAGAAATTAATCGAGCTATCCAAACCTATAAAAAAGTACAAAAAGGAGGAAAAATATGTCTATATTCTTGAATTTATTGTGCCAAAATAAGAAAATTACATTTCTCACTTAAGGAATGAGAATAGCAACATGCCACATCTATTACTTTGTTCCTTTATTTTTATTCCACTGCCCCTTGAGCATAGTAGAACTTTAGGAAAAAAATTAGGGGTAGAATTCATAAGTTCATACTGGAAAGAAAAACTGGAGGGAAACCCTTTGGCTACCTTGATGAAGTCTGAGTAATCAAGGTATCCATGTCGTGCCATAATGTAAGCACTGCTTGGGAGGTAATCCTAGGTATCTTGGTATTTTTCTCTTGCATTTATGTTTCTTTGTGTTAGTATAATTGATGTTAGATCTGCGCACCTAAGGTTCCATGTTATGTTCCAAACACTCTTGCTTTGTAGAAGCCTAAAGTATTGGGGCAGTATATGTTAATTTGATAGGGCTAGGAGTACTTGTGGGTCTAGATGTCCTCTTGGGGTTTTTGTTTCCATGTCTCTTTTCCCCAGAGTTTGTTATTAGTAGATCCGACATGTTTAGGACGTGATGTGTTTTTTTTGACTAGGAGAAAAATGAGTACCTAAGGTAGTTGATATATTTTGTTTTGATTTTTGACAAAAAATGATACCCCTTCGTAAAAGTTGTTTTTGAACTCTGTGATGTGTATATATTTGTGACCATTGTGAATCTTGTTATGGCATTAGGATTAGTTACATAATAATGATAGTTAACTTTTGCATGAACCGAATATATAGCAGTTTGTATGCAACCCTGTGCCATATGTATGTGAGATACTTACCTAGTTCTCATT
This sequence comes from Capsicum annuum, assembly GCF_002878395.1. Taxonomy (NCBI): domain Eukaryota; kingdom Viridiplantae; phylum Streptophyta; class Magnoliopsida; order Solanales; family Solanaceae; genus Capsicum; species Capsicum annuum. Next base: position 164,584,792 of record NC_061114.1, on the reverse strand, counting down.
GTGTATGGAATCCAGAACTTGCCCGATTAGTCTAGCCTAGGTTGTAGGATAGTCGGTTAGGAAAGGACAATAGTTCGGTCTTGAAATTAGTCCGCTTTTAGCCTAAACGACCTTCAAAATATGAATAAGTATCCCTTGATCCCTATTTTTATCATATATAGACTATTATTCTTATTTCAGCGTTCACCTTTCAATTTTAATTATAATGAACCTATTTTGGCCCTGGTCCTCCTTGGACATTGTGTACCTCAACTTAGAAAACTCACCTAAGTTAAGGGTGGCTATCATAGGGGTGCATGATTGGGAGTGGGTTTAAAGAAGGGCATAAATAAGAGAAAGGAAAGTAGGGCTAGGTATGGTAGAAAAAGAAGAAAAGAAAAAGAAAAGCTTAAATAGAAAAAAGTTGAAAGAGAATAAATGAAATCACACCAACCTGAATGAACAATAAAAGAATAAAAAGGGGGAAATAAGGGTGGAGTAAAGAAAAATATTAGTTTAAAAGTTCACTCGAGATGTGAGTGTAGTGCCAAGGAGGCTTAGTCACTAAATGCCCAAATGTGCCATAGTATACCCCAAGCCTACATTACAAGCCGAGAAAAGTCCTATAGTAATCTTAAACCGACTATCTAAAAACTAAGGTAAAGAAAATAAGGGCAAGCCTATGGTATTCTATGAACAATGGTGGAATTTCTTTGGGAGTGTGTGTCTCGTGATCATCCCTACATTAAAATGCATGATTCTATTGAGTTAGTAGGACTTCTTTGTTGTGAGGGTACATGGGTTGTGTTGCTAAATACTTATTTGTTTACGTAGTGTAACTTGTACATATGCGTGATTGTTTGTTGCTAATGTAATGCCATATCTTGTTTACCTTGGGTCACATTGTTATGCTACATTGATACACAGAATTTTTTTTGAAAAGTGAAAAGAGGAGAGGGTGATGTTCTTGAGCTTAAATGGAAATTGCTTGTCGTACCTATCTTAAGTTTCTATTGGTTAAGCATCGTTGTATTATTTTGTTGTGTTCTATTTCCTGAGGACATACAAATGTCTAAGTTGAGGGTATAGATGTGCCATGGTTTCATGGAACTTTCGATGCTTAAAACTAGAAAATATGGAAGTATTTAAGTCTATTTTGGTACATATGATGTGTTTTTGTGTCTATTTTGTAGAAAACTAGGTTTTGGGAGCTAAATGAAAGAAAATGAGTTGAAAGCTGCAAAATGGCCACTTATGATAGGACCTTCTTGGCGTAGGTTCCATCTACTTGGCATAGATGACAAGGTGTAGGTATCAGAAGACCAAAGTTCAAAGAAACTGAAGTTACAGATCTTTTCTTCTACCTACGATTGGGTACCTACATGGAGTAGGTGCCACCTAGGGCCCGTAAGTGGCACCATTGGTGGCCACCGACTCAAGTTCCCCTAATCATTTTGGATTGGATTTTTAGGTTTTCTATGTAATCTATAAATACTCTTTTGATGCTTTTTAGTGAGGGGAGAGCTACTTTTATGCATTTTTACTCACTTATACTATTAACAAACATATTTTTATTCCAAAATTGATTTTTGATCTTGGCATTCTTGTGTTCTTGGTTTTTAGTTGATTAATTGATTTGAGACTTTGAGTTTTCTACGTCTATTATTGTGAGATTGATTCTATATTTTTTAATTGAATTCCATAAATTGTCTTGCAACTATGAGTGGCTAATTTCCTTAGCTAGGATTGTGGGAACCCTGGAAAATTAATGAAGTAGGGGAAGTATGAGATTAATTTTGATCATTTTCATTGCACAATATTGTGATCTTCTTCTTTTTAATTTCCTTCTTAGTCTTGGGCAACACTGAGAAACCATCTATATTTGCAATCATCCTAAAAAGGGAGTTTAAGATAGAGAAAAGAAGATTACAATAGTGTTTCGAGGCTATCAACTCTCGTCTAATAACTTGATACCTAAAGGGTGATAGTTAAACTAGGATCCAGGGCAAGGGTTAGTAGCACGACTCTCTAAGACTCAAAAGGTAATACATGAATTCAACAAAAGAATTCCAAAGACGGTAGGTGATACATAACTTGCCATATTTTGTGAGCATGACCTTGAGATAAGCAAATTAAATTTGATAAACTGATGGAGTTAGAATCCAGTGGGAATGCAAGCCTAGTGTTCGTTTAAGATGTTTTACAACCAAAAGCATTCAAGCTTTGCTAATTTTACTACTGCAAATCTCCCATATACTTTTTTTGCACTGCCTGACTATTTCAACAAGTTCAAGAGATATGTCTGGCTTATTATAGTGTGTTCAACCCTAACCTAGTTGGGTTACTATATTTTTACATTGATCACTTTATACTTCTTAGAGGTATAGTTTGGGCAACATCGTTTTGCAATGAGATATTGAGCTTTAATAAGAAGTCGGATGAGAATCTTTATCATGCTTGGGAGAGGTCTAAATTTTTTTTTTTGAGACTATCTACATTACTAACAGCCCAACGGGTATTAGCTCACACCTTTGTAGAAATTCTTGATCACAATACAAAATTTTCTCTAGATTCAACTCTAGGTGGTCATGCTTTGGATAAAACATATAATGATCTTTATACGTTGTTGAACTGAATTACGCAAGGAAATATGGACTAGCTTGGTGACATCTCCAGAAGTGTAGTGAAAAATATACAGAAATAATTGAAGTTGATAGTGGAACAACTTTATTCGCCCGATTAGTTGTCCTTCAGAATCACATAATGACCTAATTTAGTGAATTAGTACCAAGCTCAAGTGAATGCAGTTCATCAGACCTCATCTTGGTGTGAAATTTATGGCAACAGTGGTCACTCTGTAGACTTGTGTGGAGAAAATCTATAGTCTGTGAAATTTTTAGGTAATGGAAAGAAAAATACCTATAGGAATACCTACAACCACAAATAACAAATGTAGCCTAATTATTCATGGCATGCTAATCAACCTCAGTAATTTTTGTAGCAACACAATTCACAAGTGAGTAATATAGAGGACACTTTAGAAAAGATCCTAGCCAAGCAAAAAGAAATAGTTGATGAGATAAAAAATCAGCAAGTTGCTCAATAGAAGTTAGAGCAACAGTTGCCGAAACTAGTTAGGCATAGAATACGAAGCCACAAGGTGGATTGCCAAGTGGTACAGAGCATCAAAAGCAAGTTATGGAAATCACCTTAAGGAGTAGTAGAGAGATTATTGATAGGCCTCTAATGAAAAATCCAAAGGTACAAATAGAGTTGGTTCCATAATAGGTTGTAAGTAAATATGTTAATTATTTGAGGAAGTCCCAGTAATCAAAAGCAAAGGCTGTTGAGAAAGTGCATGAAAGACCACCACCACCATTCTCTTAAAGTCTTAAAAGGCAAAGAAGGACGTATATTTTAAGAAGTTCTTTGACATATTTAGAGAAATGCACATTTATGTTTCTTTATTAGATGTTTTGTCGGGTATGACTAAGTATTCTAACTATAAGATTAAGCTTTAGAAATAGATATGGTTAGGACATTGATATGGTGGCACTTACTAAAGAGTGTTGTTCGGTGGTGATGAAGAAGACGCCAAAGAAATTGAAGGACCCAGGGAGCTTTAGCCTCCCTATACAAATTTATAACAGTGATATGGTCTATTCTTTGAGTGACTTTGGGGAAATTATAAATTTGATGCCCCTATCAGTGTTCAATACTCTAGGTTTAGAAAAGTTGAGAAAATATCTATGGTGCTCCAAATGGAAGACCAAACCAGAGTTCAACCCTAAGAAATTATTGAGGACGTGCTTATTAAGTTTGGTAAGTTAATTATCCCTCTTGACATTATTGTTCTTGATTATTATATAGATTACAATTTTAAGATATCTATTATTGGTGACGGGAGAAACGCTGATAAATGTAAGAGATGGGACACTCAAAATGAGAATCGATGATAAAGTAGTGGTCTTCAAAGTGTACAAACCGCTTAATCCACATTCCCATTATAATGACTTGTTCATGATCACAACCATGGAAGTGAATGAATATGGGGTGGTGGAGTCTACACCACCAAAGACCTCTTTGGACTACTCTTTGAGTTGCCTCAACCACCATCCAAGCATAGAGTTGTGAAACTTTAGAAGGAGCCTAAAAAGTCCATTGATGACAAAAATGCAGACCTTGAGAGTGTATACTCAAGAGTCAAAAAAGAGTAAGATGATGGTCTCTAAGTAAGAGAAAGAGGATAAAGGAAAATTTTTGAGTATTGATGTAGGTCGTGTCGCAACACTAAATCAAGCCCTTCTTGGGAGGCAACCCAAGTTAAGGTAGTTATGTTATTTTTGTATTTTAGTTCTTACTTCACGTAGTTGTTGTGTTTTCTAAGAAACAGGTTAATGAGAAGTATGAGTACCAAAAACTTAAGCTAAAGAGTATGGCAGAGACTGGGTGTAGGGATCCCAGACCTTATGGATGATTAAAGATGCTACTAGCTAGATCTAGAGGCCTCATGGAGCATTTCTATCCTTATTTTTAGTATACTTTGGGGACAAAGTGTATTATTAAGTGTGGGGTGGGGAATCTTTCCATGGTTTTTGCTGAAGTGATGTTGTACGTTCTATTTTTATTTGATTATTAGATTTTAAGTAAATTTGAAAATTTTGATAAAGTACAAAAAGATTTTATTTGTTATTTAGATTTAGTTGTTGGTGTCAATCTATTAGGTGCACACTTCACCCACCTCATAGTTGTTCTTTTTGGTTATTTTCCATAGAGGTGCCCTTTGAACCCAAAATCACTTTTTCTTTTTTAGGAGTAAATTTTAAAGTTTTTTTGTGTTAGGAATAAGTGAGACACTCTTGTTGGTTCTATATATGATTGCATGATGGAAGTGGTATTGTATGTAAAAAGCTTGTTGATTGTGTTGAATGACTATTTTTAAGACAACTAGGCCTATTTTTATGACTATTAGTTCTGAATTCATGTTATTGGTTGTTCTGGAGTCTATAATGATCCTACTTAATTTGAGCTAATGCTATGTAAGTAAGATTTTTGTTGTATTCCTTATTGTATACTAATGTATAGAACTTGCCTGGTATGTGTGCAAAGTGAAATAAAGAGTATGGGTGTAGGAGATGATATAGGTATTTCTTTGATATCCATGTTTCATACCCTCTTTTATATACCCTTATACATAACCTTAGTTAGCCTCGTTGAGCTTTTAGATTGTATCTTTTGGTAGCCTCATACGTGTCCTGTTTCCTTTCTTTTATTGACCATACTTTGATATAAATTTCCTAAGTGCTTTAGTTGAAAAAACTAATAAGGGTAAGGGGTGTAGAATTGAAGATGAAAAAAGTGAAAGTAAAGCCCCCAAAATCTTAATAATTGGTATTGAAAAAGTTATATGTCGTGGTTGGGAGTTGTATATTGAAATGAAGGAGAATTGATCAAAATTAAATCTTGTATGAAAGAATATACTCCATTCTTTGTATATGTGAACTAGCTGTATGAGATTGGGCAAACCAAAAGAGGTGTGCAAATATAGAAGTTGTAGAAATTAGTTGTTACAGAAGAGTTCACTTTCGCGTGTGATGTATTAAAGCGCTTAGGGAATGTAGTTATTCCTACCCAAAATAGTTCCTACCAATCCCTTTGCGTACATTACAACCTGTAAAGTCCGATTTGATCCTAAGCCTTAATGTTCTGACATTAGTGGAGTACTATCCTAAGGGCAAACCTATGGTTCATCTTGTGTAACTTTTAAATTCTTTGTAAGTGTGAGCATAATTTTATTCTCATACCCATTCCTGTGATAAATTACATCTATGTGAGTGAATGTGGGCAACTCTCTTGTGGTGAAGGAACATGTTTGATGATAGTTAGGTGACTTATATTATCTCTTTGATTGAGTAATATGCATGATTTTTCCAATTGGGTGAGTTAATTCTTGAGGTTAGGATGTTTTGATGTAATGTTTAGGATCTCTTAACTGTATATGACATACATAGTGTAAAACTTGCTATCTGTGTAGTCATTGTATTACTAAATTAAGTGTGTTAATTATACTAGTAATGTTAAAGTCTTTCTTGACTATGGTGCTCAAGGTAAAGAGGTATTCGAGGACGAACAAGGCTATTAGTGTGGGGTAATGATCTTAGGTGGATTTATACACCTAAATGTTGTTATCTAGCCTTAATTGGTTTGGTTTATAGGATTTCTTATCTACATAATGAGTTAATATTTGTATAAATTAGAATGTAAGTGTTAAGTTATGCATTGATAATGCTTAAGGTGTGTTTGAATCAAAGTTGGATGCAAAATTTTCATTTAGAATTCAAATAACTAATACTCTTAGCTTGAGTTACGCACTATTCAATTTTGTTTTGATAGTTTCTTGTGTGCTTAAGGGTTTAATTCATGGTGTTTTATGTTTCAATAAGATTGGTCAGACGTTCAAAAGGATGTTTGGATGAATTACAAGTTGTTATGGAAGAATAAAATCAGCCACAAAGCAAGCACTCGAAGGCCAAATGCATGAGAAAAATTATGTTCAAATTTGAAATTTGTGGACTTAGGGGCATAACACGCTGCCTAAGCAACACTATAAGGGTGTGATACACCCTTGGTAGCACTTTAGGATCCCTATTCTAGTAGATCAGTGTGATTGAAGCATGCCACGCTCCCTAGGCAGCGTGATAAGGGCATGACACGTTGGCTAAGTTCGGTTCAACAATTTTTTGTCCTAGTATAAATAGGACACTTCAACCTTTATATAAACACCTTGGACGACCTTGGGAAATTGAAAAAATGATTGATGAGGCTCTAATTAGGGTTTTTACTCTATAAATTTAGTTGATCGTTTGATAAATACATGGATTCATTCATTATGATTCTTTGTACGTCCATGAGTGGCGAAACGCCCTCATCTAGGGTTAAGGCCAAAAACATGATTATTATTGTTTATAATTAAATTTGTTGATATTGATTATCATTATTTGTTTCATTTATCATTATTTTTACTATCTTATGGATTTTTGACCCTTAGGATAAATACATAATTTTATTGGGAGCTGAAAGAAGGAACGATAGAATAGAACCCTTGATATGTGGGATGAGATTTTAATATTTCTATTGATTGAAGTTATGATTTGCGTTTAGGATAGGAGTGCACTTAATTCACCCTATATGGTTCATGTATAGGAGGAAATACAAATGCATTTAACTTAGTACTTGTATCCCCGCTTAACGATGTAGTTGTGAGGCTAAGCTAGATAGTTTATTAGAGATTCGGAAGACCATAATCATGTTATTGTAAGATCCCACAAAATTCTTAGGCTAATTCAGTCCTTTAAGCTTGTTAAGGGGGTCCTAAACTTAGAAAATTCTTGCTAAGTATTCAGACTTAGTGTTATTTTAGCCTTTGAAAGTTGGAAATCTTATTTTGCAACCTTTACATCCATTAAATATTGATATTTGAGTTAGTTCATGATCAGGAAGGTCAATATGTATTCCCGGACAAGTTTTGGATTGTTTGGACCTCGTTTAGACCATGTTTGAATTAACAAAATAGTGAGTCGATGCGATATCGATGTGTCACATCATCCATTGTATCGACAGATAATTTTTCCCTCAGTTCAGTGCAAATTCCAGTGAACTGATATGGATTTGATGCGGTGCATTGGTCATTGAGTTGATCCAAACGATGCGGCACGTCGGTCTGCGCGTCATAACACAGTTTCTAGTCATTAAAAGGTCGTGTCCTCAAGGTTAATTAAGTCTTTTTTCCACGCCTTTTAGCCTCCATAACACAAAATTTAGCCCTCTTTTAGCAAGTTATATTCATTCTTTCACAAATTGCTCAACAACAAAAACCCTAGGTGAATTAAATTTAAATTCAAGGCTTCAGATTACACCATTAATTTTCAAGAATTCACCAACTAAAGTATGTGAAGTGTTCATCCAAGGGTTCCTTCTACCCTTGGAGTCTAAGAAACTATTTTTAAACTTCAAGTTGGGTTTGATTATATTCATGTTAATAATGGTCAATTAGGATTCTAATCTATGTTTTCTGATATGTTTCATGTGGGATTAATTGATATATATGTAATATCATGTGAATCCATGTTGAACCCTTGAAGTTGTAAAGTTGGAGTTGAATTATGATGTTTACTTGTGTTTAATGTTATGTACATATACCATGCTCATTAAGTGCTTGATGAATTGCTCATGTGAACCAATAAGAGAAGGAAATCATGTCATGTCAGCTTATGTACAAATTGTATCATGCAAGTGTTTGATAAAATGCCTCCATGAATGAGTTGTAACCAAGTGCACATGATTATGCTTTTCAAGACTATGTTATGATTTACTTTCATGCTATTGAGTCCTGGGGGTATTTAATACCCGTCAATTTAGCTGTGTACTTAGAGCTAGTGTCAGTTACAAGATAATCTCAGTCATGTCACGATCAGTAGTACACTCCGTTAGTTATAGGACTTAGGAAAAAATTAGTAGACTCAGTACTTCTCCAGTCTAGTTCGGTATTCAGTTCAGACCACAGTAAACTCATTCAGTGGTATTTTGTCAGTCAATAGAATTCAGTAAAATCAGTAATAGTTTAATCCTGCCTAGTACAGACTAGAAATCAGCTCAGTGTTTATTCAGTTAGGAGTATGATTTAGCACTGAGCAAACGTAGGGATGGGGGTATTCCTGCTAGTAGAGGGTTTGACCCTTAGTAGCAATCCCTGCATTACAAAACTATGTAGCTAACGTAGGTTGAGATATCTTTCTGCCAGATTTTATAAGGGTTAATACATCTCATTCGAGTTTTCCTCACAGTTAGGACTGATGAAAGAGCGAGAGGGTTAACTCACAGGTTGTCTCTACCCATGGAACGATATTGACACCCTTCCAACTAAGTTTACAGGTTAGACCCCAATATATTTAGAAAGGGGCATATCAGTTAGATGATTACCTCCCACAATCTCAGTTTAAGATTCAATTTCAGTATAAAAATCAGTTTAGTTCTACAGATTCAGGACTATCAATCATAGTCACTCAGCTCAGTATAAAACTCAGTATAGTTCCATAAAATCAAAACTATTCGATACAGTTATTTAGTTATCAGTAATATAGTATCAGCAAACTCAGATATCAGTAAATCAGTGTTCAGACTCAGTATTCAGTGTTATCACAATCTCAATTACAGTCTACGTATTCATGCATGTACTCTCATTAACTCATACTCATGTTATTCAGTTAGTATTGTTCATGCATATGAACCCATGCATTTCAGCCTACCTCACTGAGCATACCAGTACATTCAAAGTACTAACGTATGCTTTTCTTTTGTGCTATGATGTCTTATATCGTAGGTTCAGACTCACGGGATCCAGAGCACCCTTAGCAACTCAGATTCTCAGCGGACAGAGTTAGTGGTTAGTCCTCATAATTCGAGGACATGATTATTTTTTCAGAATTTCTATTCAATTTCAGTAGTTAGAGTTATTTGGGGGCTTGCCCTATCAACTCCATAGTTCAGTCAATTTCGAAGCTTTTCAAACTAGAGTATTTTTAGAAAGTTGTTCAATTTTTAAAATTGATGTTCAATTTTGGTATTGTGATACCATATTCAGTATTTATTTCATATTTGAACCTTATAGAAATTTCTGCCAAATTTTGCAAAGTTATAGTATTATTATTCAGTTACTACAGCAGGTACCAGACATGGGTTAGCTTATGGTCCTTCACTGAGTAGCATCTAGGGTATATACTCGGGGCGTTACAAACTTGGTATTAGAACCTCAGGTTCAGTAGAGTCCTAGGAACTCTTAAAGCTGCATCAAGTAGAGTTTTGTTCATGGGTGTATAGCAAACCATACTTATGGACAAGAGGGTACAAGATGCTTTAGGATAAGTTTCCCTTCTTTTGGCATTCATATCATGCGAGTGAGCATGATCTCCAGTTAAATACTCAGTCTAATCCAAGTTTCTCTTTCGTTTATAGTATATGCCTCCAAAGAGGATCCAGGGAAGAGGAACTGGAGACCAGCCAACCCCTCAGCCCATGTAAGACCCTGCAAAATTCTTAGCTTAACTCAGTCTTTTAAGCTTGTTAAGGGGGTCCCAGACTTAGAAAATTTTAGGTAAGTATCAAGACTTAGAATCATTTTAAACTTCCAAATTTGAAGGATTTTATTTCCAGTCTTCCAGGCCTTAGTTAGTCAATTTTTAAATTGATTCATGATCAGGGTCACTTGTAGGTCATCTCAAGCGAGTTTTGGATTTTTTGGACTAGGGAAAATTTGGATACCAAAAACAATGAATGCTAACGATATCTCTGCATCGCGAAGGCCAGTCAATTCAAGTAAGGGTCACGTTGTAATGGCTACTTGAACCAAGTAGGGGTCGCATCGCGATGGCTACCTAACCCAAGCAGGGATCGCGATGCAAGGGCAGCACTGTTCAACATTATTTTAATAAGGGTTGTGGTGGAAAATGGGTTATTTTCCCCACCCTTATTCAGCCTTAACACAAAATTAATTAGCCTATAGTGAAAAATCTCATTCTTTACTCATAACTCTCTTAATAGCAAGCCCTAGCCTCATCAAGTTCAAGAATTCAAATCTCAATAAATCACTTTAATTTTCTCGAAAGTAGTAATCAAGGTATGTGAAGTGTTTATTCAAGGGTCCTTTCAACCCTTGGAGTCTGAGAAAATATTTTTAATCTTCATGTTAATGGATTTTATGAATTTTACATTGAGTTTCATTATATCCATGTTTATAATGATCAATTAGGATTTTAATCCATGTTTTATGATACGTTTCATGTGAGGCTAATTGATATATATATTTAATATCATAAGAGATCATGTCATGTTAGTTTATGGTCAAGTTGTATTATGCAAGTGTTTGATAATATGTTTCCATGAATGAGTTGTGAACAAGTAAACATGATTATGCTTTTCAAAATTATGCTATGATTTACCTTTCATGCTATCGAGTCCTGGGGGATTCAATACCCAAAAACTTAGCTGTTTACCTTGAGCTCCAATTGGTTATAGAACTCATGAAAATGTCAGTAGTATTTATAAGTATATCACAATATTCAATTTATAACTCAGTGGTACTCAGTTGGTTAACAAAATTCAATAGTATTCCATCAGTCCACAAAACTCAGTGAACTCCATTCAGTTCAGTCAAATAGTACAATCACTAATGGTTCAGTCAAGATTAGTAGAGTCCAGGAATCAGTTCAATGTCTATTCAGTTGGGAGTGGGATTAGCACCGAGTGAACCCAAGGATGGGGACTCACCTGCTAGTAGAGGGTATGATCCTTCGAAGTAGTCCTTGAGCTCTAGGACTACATAGCCACTGTAGGTTGAGACATCAACCTGCTAGTTGATAGTTGATGAGGTAATTTAACCTGCCAGTTAAGGGTCCTACCGTTCTCTTTCAGAGCACCTGCCAGATGAGGGTGACTCTTTTTATCCTTACCCGTTGCATGGTATTGACACCCTTCCAACTGGGGTAGCAGGTTGGACTCCAAATTAGTTAGACAAGGGGTATGTCGGTTAGATGATTACTTTCTACAGTCTTAATCTCAGTATAGAACTCAGTTCAGTTCTATAGATTCAGGACTATCAAATACAGTCACTCAGTTTAGCTCAAAACTCAGTACAATTCCACAGATTTAGGACTATCAGATACAGTCATTCAGTTATTAGTAATTCAGTATCAGTATACTTAAATATTAGTTAACTAGTATTCAGATTCAGTAACCAGTGTTATCATGATTTCAGTTACAGTATATGTATTCATGCATGTACTCTTATTCAGTCATAGTCCTGATATTCAGTTAGTATTGTTCATGCATATGAACCCATGCATTTCAGCCTACCTCACTGAGCATACCAATATATTTAAAGTATTGATGCATGCCTTTCTTTTGTGCTATGATGTCTTATATCAGAGGTTCAGACGCGCTGGCTCCCAAGCACCCTGAACAGTTTAGATAGTTTAGAGTCTTTTTAGACAGATATTTTAGTTTTGGTATTGTTATGCTATAATACCTTGGGAAATTTTTCATTGAAATTTTGTGAGTAAACGTGTTGGGTTCTATCTTCTAGAATGAATTATAAATTTTTCATGCAGAATGTATTAGATCATGACCCACCATTATGTAGATTATCGAATAAGCTTTCCAACTATATGTGGATCATCCAAAACGGACACCCGACCGCTGAGTTATGAATATTCCGATCGAACTGTGAATAGTAGTGAACAATAAAACGTGCAAGAAAAAGTACTGAGGCCTGGCGTATTTTTGCTCCAACTTTAAATGATTATAACTCCTTGTACATAATGATCTGGGTAATCTACTATATATCAACGGAAAGCTCTGCGATTCCTCTTTCCAATGAAATTGGTTTCATCCAATTTATCTATCAGAGCAAAAAGTTATGGTCGATCTACTTCAGCCTATCAAAAGCAAATTTTTTGGTCAACTTCCAATGATTATAACTCCTCATACATAATGAACTAGGTGAGATACTATATATCAACAGAAATATATGAGAGTCTTCTATCTAATGAAATTGGTTTCATCCAATTTTGATATCGGAGTAGAACGTTATGGTTGATCTACTTCAGAGTATCAAAACAATCCACCAAAGGACATATTTGAGAATTATTTGATTTTTAGGGGCATTTTGGTCATTTCCCCTCACCCAAAATCCGTCCAAACCCTATATTAAATCCTATTAGAAGCATTATCTGTTATATTTCATCAAATTCCCTCCAAAAGAAAATCCTAAGCTCCTACATTCAACTTCAAGAACCTCCAAAGTTCACCATTAATTTTGCAAATTTATTCAAGATTCCAAGTTCCAAGTTCAAGAACTCTAAGAACCATCATTCAAAGGCATGATTAACATATCAAAAATGAGTATCGATCTAAAGTTCATAATTTAAGGTATGTGGGGGTTTTCAGTAAGAACTCTCTTTCGTTCTTGTGCCCAAAAGTAATTTTCTTTACGAAGGTATGATTTTTATGAATTTGAAGCATGAACCCATATCTTATGATGATTATTATGAAATCTTGATGTTTATGATTCTGAAAGATGAATTTATATATGTGGAGATATAAAGCATGAATCTTGAATGATATTTATCATGATTTTGATATTTGGGTCGTGAATCCCCATTGGAAATTGTGTTTTTTTTTGAGAAAGTGTGTGTTATAAGCACGTTGATGTTGAATATTTAAGATATTTTGAATGATTTGACCTTTTAGTCTTAATAGAGTTGTTTTGAACTCAAGGATGAAAGAAATCCATAAGGTGGTTGATTTTGATAGATGGGAAGCATGATGGTTCCCGATGTGTATTTATATATTACTGAAATTTTTTTGTTGTGGATTGTCTTTGAAATGATCTGAGCTATGTCCGGGAGAAATCTTTAGCACCGAGTGGGGGGTATAAAGAGACCTTATTTCCCTAGAACTACGTGCCCCCATAGAAATTAGCCTGAGGCTGATTTATATACTGATCACTAGTTTGTGTGGATTTGATATCGATAGTCCTACTCTGATAGCAAGCATAGGATGGCTCTCCCCAATATGGGTTATATGTTGGACTCCATGTAGCTTACATGATTTATGTCGGTTATAGGATCTCCCAGTGTATGTGTGTTTCCTTGTGTCTATGGTGATCGATGAAGTGATTAGAAAGTAGAATTGTGAAAGTTATTATTACAAAATATTTAAATGATATTTACATTATGAGAATTGATATTCTTGATGAACTGAAAGTGATTGACAAATTATACGATGACTCACATGTGTTATTATACTTATTTCATCCTCTTATGATTATGATGATTTTCTTTAACCTATGTGAGTCTTTCATACATCCTGCATATTTCTTATAAATATTTATGATGATGATGTTTATACAGCTACATACACCCCCATATACTCAGTTCCTTTACATGGTACTGATCTATACCTTCGGATGTTGGCTGTATTTTCTCGGAATGTAGGTTCAGGCGCTCTGTTCCAGGTTTGATAGTGATTCTTCAGGCATGCTGTTCTACATCCTCTGTTGTGGTCATTCCTCATGTTTCGAGGACGTAATTTCTAATGTTGGTTTCATGGAATTATTTACATTTGATAACTGAGTATGAGTCCGTTGGGGCATGTCTCAATTACTCGCGGGTTTTATTGATTTTCTTAGAGGCTTGTCAGACTAGTATAGATGTTGGGAGTTGACTAATAAGTCGTATTTTGTTATTTTTCTGAAATTCTTTTATTCTTGGATGATGATTACTCTATTGATATTTGAGGGTTATTTATGGAAACCCCGTTGATTTGTGTTTAACTGAATGAAAATGGCTTAAAGAGTTAGCTTGGGGCTACTCATAGCCTCAAGCACCATGTGACACTCTAGGACCTATTTTCCTGGGTGTTACAAACTTGGTATCGGAGCCTAAGGTTTTAAGGTGTCCTAGGGAGTCTGACAAGTCGCATTAAGTCGAGTCCTGATCATCGTTATGTAGCGCACCATATCTATGAGCAAGAGGCTACAAGATGTTTTAGGAAAAAGTGTGATTCTTTCATTCAGAAGTCTATCGTGCTTAAAGTGTCTCTCTCTTCTATTGATTCGTGCTCTTCTCTTTCAGAAATATGCCTCCACGTCGAGCAAGAAGAAATAATGATGGCCAGCAAACTCAACCCGCTGACCCATTGAATGAAAACGTGTCTTATGTTAAATTTCGGGCAGCCTTTCAGGCACTGGCCTAAGCTGTTACTGCAAATGTTCAGGCCAACCCAGCCCCTGCTCCACAATAGCAAGGAGGTGATTCAACTAATACCAGGATCCGTGACTTCATGCAGGTGAATCCGCCTGAATTCTATGGGTCTAAGTCTGAGGAGGATCCACAGTTATTTTAGAGGAGGTGCGGTAGATTACTCAGGTAATGCATGTATCTGAGGAACATAGTGTGGATTTGGCTGCGTATAGGTTAAAAGACCTTGCTTATGAATGGGTTGTTGCTTGGAGGAAATATAGAGGTGAGGGAGCTATCCCTACAACTTGGTAAGAGTTCCAGGATACATTCCTGGATAGGTTTTTCCCTTTGGAGATGAGGAAGGTGAAGGTGGAATAGTTTATGAACCTGCAACAGGGATCTATGACTTTTTAGGAGTGATGTCTAAAGTTTAATTAGTTGGCCAAGTATGCTCCTTACTTAGTAGCTGATAATTGGGCTAGTATGAGTAAGTTTGTGACTGAAGTGTCTAGTTATGTGGTTAAGGAGTGTAGGTCTGCTATGCTGAATAGTGAGATGAATCTTTCTAAGCTGATGACTCATGCCCAGCAGATTGAGGCAGACAAGATTAGGAGAGAGATAAAATGAGAGAGAATAAAAGAGCTAGGTTCGACCAGTACGAAAAGGGTCAGACTAGATAGCAGAGAGGGAGTCTCCCTCAGTATCAGGATCGTTCATCTATGCCAGCACCGTCATCTGCTAGTGATCCCGTGCCTAGAGGTAGGCAGGAGTAAGGTAGCAGGTCATATGCATCTCGGTCCCAGTATAGTGCTGGCAGTAAGCCAAATCATTCCCTATGTCCTAAGTGTGGTAGGGCTTATTCGAGTGAGTGTTGGGGTGAGAAGATGGGTTATTTCCAGTGTGGTGACATGGGTTACACAGTTAGAAATTGTCCACAAGATGGACAAGGGCGTCGTGACTATTGCACTCAGACCCAGACTCAGACTGTTAGTGCTCCAGTTCCAGCGACTCGCCTAGCCCCAGCTCAGGGAACCTCTTCTAGCAATGCTGGCGGGCAGCGCCAGGAACAGGAGGACTCTCCCGATATTGTTACTGGTATGCTTTGTATATTTCAGTTTGATGTGTATGCTTTGTTGGATACTGGATCTAGTTTCTCATATGTTACACCTTTGATTGCTGTGAATTTTGAAATGAGTCCTGAGATTATTCCTGAGCCTATCCTAGTTTCTACCCTAGTGGGTGATTCGATTGTTGCCCAGAAAGTGTATAAAAAGTGTCCTATTACCGTTCTTCATAGAGTCTTGTTGGTTGATCTGATTGAGTTAGACATAGTAGATTTTGATGTGATTCTAGGTATGGACTGGCTGTATTCTTCTTATGCCTCTATTGATTGTCAGACCCGAATGGTCAAGTTTTAATTTTCGGGTGCATCCATGTTTGAGTGGTCTAGGAATTCTGTGTTACCCAAGAGTCATTTTATATCTTACCTCAAAGGTAGAAAGCTTATTACCAAGGGGTGTATTTACCATTTGGTTAGAGTCAAAGATACTAAGTCTGAGACTCTAACTCTCCAGTCTATTAACGTCGTCAATGAGGGTTCTGATGCCTTTTTGGATGATCTCCCAGGGATACCTTCTGATAGAGAGATAGAGTTCGAGATTGATCTTTTTCCCTATACTCAGCCCATTTCTATTTCTCCTTACCGTATGGCCCCTGCAGAACTTAAGGAGTTGAAAGAGCAACTCAAAGATTTACTAGATAAGGGTTTCATAAGGCCCAGTGTTCTCCTTGGGGTGCTCCCGTGTTGTTTGTAAGAAAGAAAGATGACTCTTTGCATATGTGCATGAATAAAGTCACCGTAAAAAATAAGTACCCCCTTCCGAGAATAGATAATTTGTTTGACCAATTTCAAGGTGCAAGTTATTTCTCAAAGATAGACCTTCATTGAGGCTATCATCAACTCAAAGTTAGGGAGTGTGACATCCCAAAAACTGCTTTCTAAACTCGTTATGGACATTTTGAGTTTCTTGTTATGTCTTTCGGGTTAACTAATGCCCCAGTATCTTTCATGGACCTCATGAATCAAGTGTTTAGACCATATCTGGATATGTTTGTCATAGTGTTCATCGATGATATACTGGTGTACTCCCATAGTGAGGATGAACATTCTGATCATCTTTGAACTGTTTTGCAAACCCTTAGGGATCACAAGTTGTTTGCTAAGTTCAGTAAGTGTGAGTTTTGGCTAAGGTCAGTTGCTTTTCTGGGTCATATCATTTCTTTCAAGGGTATTAAAGTTGATACCCAAAAGACCGAACCTGTTAGAAATTGGCCTAGACCTATTTCTCTAACTGATATCCAAAGTTTCTTGGGTTTAGCTGGCTATTATCACCATTGTGTTGAGGGTTTCTCCTCTATAGCATCTCCTATGACTCGGTTGACCCAAAAGAAAGTGAAGTTCATGTGGTCCGAATCTTGTGAGAAAAGTTTTCAGGAGTTGAAGACTCGACTCACTTCAGCCCCTGTTTTGACTTTGCTTGATGGTGTTGATGGTTTTGTGGTGTACTGTGATGCTTCGAGAGTTGGGTTGGGTTGCGTATTGATGCAGAAAGGTAAGGTGATAGATTATTCTTCTAGACAGTTGAAACCCCATGAGAAAAATTACCCCACCTATGACCTTAAGTTGGCTGCTGCTGTGTTTGCTTTGAAAATCTAGAGACACTATTTGTATGATGTCCATGTTGATGTTTTCACTGATCATAAGAGTCTGTAGTATGTGTTTACCTAGAGAGAATTGAATCTTAGGTAGAGACGATGGTTAAAATTGGTAAAAGACTATGATATGAGTGTGTTGTACCATCCGGGCAAGGCCAATATTGTGGCAGATGCCCTAAGTAGAGTGTCCATGGGTAGTGTTTTCCATGTGGTAGAAGGTAAGAAAGATTTGGGTCGTGATGTACATCG
This sequence comes from Capsicum annuum, assembly GCF_002878395.1. NCBI lineage: Eukaryota > Viridiplantae > Streptophyta > Magnoliopsida > Solanales > Solanaceae > Capsicum > Capsicum annuum. Next base: position 164,567,054 of record NC_061114.1, on the reverse strand, counting down.
TTTGGCTAGATTGGGGTTAGGTTGTTTGACTCTGCTGAAGGTAGTATAGGGGTTCAGAGTAGTTCTGAATCCTCCTTGGTTTTTGAAGTGAAGGAAAAGCAATACTTAGATGCTAGTTTGGTCAGACTGAAGGAGTCAGTCAAGGACCAAAAAGTAGAGGTTTTCTTCCAAGGGGAAGATGGTGTGTTGAGATTGTAGGGTAGATTGTGTGTCCCTAATGTTGTTGATCTGAGACAGAGGATTATGGATGAAGCGCACGAGGCGTGATATTCTATTCATCTTAGTGCCACTAAGATGTATCGAGACTTGCGGGAAATCTATTGGTGGAGTGGCATAAAGAAAGATATAGCAGCGTTTGTAGCTAAGTGTGCAATATGCCAACAGGTTAAGGTTGAACACCAAAGACCTGTGGTATGATGCAAGAGTTTAGTATTCCCACCTAGAAGTGGGAAGAGATAAATACGGACTTCGTGATTGGTTTAACTCCTTCCCGATGCCATCATGATTCCATTTGGTTGTGGTTGATAGGTTGACTAAGTCTGCTCATTTCTTGCCTGTTCATACTTTATATACTGCTGAGGATTACGCTAGATTGTATATCCAAGAAATAGTCAGGCTGTATGGAGTTCCCTTGTCTATCATTTTGGATAGGGGTACTCAGTTCATTTTACAATTTTGGAAAGGTTTTTAGAAGGGTCTTGGTACCCAAGTGCTTTTGAGTTTTGCTTTTCATCTGCAGACCGATGGTCAGGCTGAGCGGAAGAGAAGTTGGGATGATCACTTACCATTGATAGAGTTTGCTTACAATAACAGTTTCCACTCTAGTATTGGCATGGCTTTATTTGAAGCCTTATATGGGAGGAACTGTAGATCATCCATTGGTTAGTTCGAGGTGGGTGAAGTGGCTGTGGTGGTCTTGATTCGGTATTTGAGGCTATGGAAAAAGTTATGTTGATTAGGGAAAGGTTGAAAACTGCACAGAGTCGTTAGAAGTCATATGTGGATGTTAGAAGGAGAGACCTTGAGTTTGAAGTTGGTGACCTAGTGTATCTGAAAATTTCACCCATGAGTGGGGTGAAGAGATTCAGAAAGAAGGGGAAGCTTAGTCCCCATTATGTTGGTCCTTACAAAATTCTTAGCCGTGTTGGTAAGGTAGCTTATGAGGTCGAGTTGCCTTACGAGTTGTCCTCTGTTCATCCAATATTCCATGTCTCTATGCTTAGAAAGCATATTAGTGATGCTGTGGTAGTGGATTCCTCTATGAGTGCTGACATTCAAGAAAATCTTTCTTTTGATGAGATTCCTATTGAGATTCTTGATTTTAGTGTTCGAAGACTAAGGAACAAAGAAGTTCCCTTGGTCAAGGTGTTGTGGCAAAACTAATCTATTGAGGGTGCAACTTGGGAAGCTGAGGCGGATATGCAATCCAAGTACCCGCACCTATTTTCCATGAACTACGATCAATCCGAAGGTACCGTTCTTTCCTAAATCATGCACTTTTGATAAAAGTTGCAGCAGTTCAGCTGTCATTTATTATGTGTTCAGCTGTAGTTTCTTGAATTTATGCATTCTATGTTGCATTCGGAGTGAGAAACGATGTGGTGATAAGTCTAATAAATGGTTTCAGCTATACGCTCTATTCCCTATCTAATCTTGGCATGTCTAGTATCATTCGAGGATGAATGTTTCCAAGGGGGGATGATGTAATACCCCAGGAAATTTTTTGTTGAAATTTTGTGCATAAACGTGTTGGGTTCTATCTTCTAGAATGAATTATAAATTTTCCATGTGGAATGTCTTAGATTATGAACCACCATTGCGTAGAGTATCGAATAATCTTTCCAACGATATGTGGATCATCCAAAACGGACACCCGAGCAACAAGTTATGAACATTTCGATCGAACCGTGAAAAGTAGTGAACAGTAAAACGTACAGGAAAAAGTACTGAGGCCTGACGTATTTTTGCTCCAACTTTAAATGATTATAACTCCTTGTACATAGTGAGCTGGCTGATCTACTATATATCAACGGAAAGCTCTGCGAGTCCTCTTTCCAATGAAATTGGTGTCATCCAATTTGTCTATTAGAGCAAAAAGTTATTGTCGATCTACTTCAGCCTATCAAAAGTGAATTTTTGGGTCAACTTTAAATGATGATAACTCCTTGTACACAATGATATGGGTGAGATACTATATATCAACGGAAGATATGAGAGTCTTCTTTCTAATTAAATTAGTTTCATCCAATTTGGATATCGGAGTAAAATGTTATGGTTGATCTACTTCAGACTATCAAAACAGTCCACCAAAGGACAGATTCGAGAATTATTTGATTTTTAAGGGCGTTTTGGTCATTTTCCCTCACCCAAAATCCTTCCAAACCCTATATTAAAACCTATTAGAAGCATTATATGTTATATTTCATTAAATTCCCTCAAAAAGAAATCTCTAAGCTCCTACATCCAACTTCAAGAACCTCCAAAGTTCACCATTAATTCTGCAAATTTATTCAAGATTCCAAGTTCCTAGTTCAAGAACTCCAAGAACCATCATTCAAAGGAACAAATTAACATCTCAAAAATGAGTATCGATCTAAAGTTCATCACTCAAGATATGTGGGAGTTTTCAACAAGAACTCTCTTTCGTTCTTGTGCCCAAAAGTAATTTTCTTTATAAAGGCATGATTTTTATTTGATTTTTATGAATTTGAAGCATGATACCATATCTTATGATGATTATTATGAAATATTAGTTTTTATGATTTTGAAAGATGAATTTACATGTGTGGAGATATAAAGCATGAATCTTGAATGATATTTATAATGATTTTGATATTTGGGTCGGGAATCCCCATTGAAATTGTGTTTTTTTGAGAAAGTGTGTTATAAGCACATTGATTTTGACTATTTGAGATATTTTGAATGATTTGACCTTTTGGTCTTAATGGAGTTGTTTTGAACTCGAGTGTGAAACAAATACACAACGTGGTTGATTTTGATAGATGGGAATCATGATGGCTTCCGATGTATATTTATATATTACTTAAATTGTTTTGTGGTGGATTGTCTTTGAAATGATCTGAGCTAAGTCCGGGAGAAATCTTTGGCACCGAGTGGGAGGTATAAAGCGACCTTACTTCCCTAGAACTACGTGTCCCCATAGGAGTGAGCCTGAGGCTGATTTATATAGTGATCACTAATTTGTGTGGATTTGATATCAATATTCCTACCCCGATGGAAAGGATAGGACGGCTCTCCCCAACATGGGTTGTACGTTGAAATCCATGTAGCTCACAGGATTTATGTCGGTTATAGGATCTCCCAGTATGTGTGTGTTTCCTTGTGTCTATGGTGAACGGTGAAGTGATTTGAAAGTGGAATTGTTAAAGTTATTCTTTCGAATGAGAATTGATATTCTTTATGAACTGAAAGTGATTGATAAATTATATGATGACTCACATGTGTTATTATACTTATTTTATCCTCTCATGATTATGATGATTTTCTTCGGGCTATGTGAGTCTTTCATACATCCTGCATATTTCTTATAAATATTTATGATGATGATGTTTATACAACTATATGCACCCCCATATACTTGGTTCCTTTCCATGGTACTGACCCACACCTTCGGATGTGGGCTGTATTTTCTCGGAATGTAGGTTCAGGCGCTCTGTTCCAGGTTTGACAGTGATTCTCCGGGCATGCTATTCTACATCCTCTGTTGTGGTGAGTCCTCATGTTCCGAGGACGTGATGTTTGATGTTGGTTTCATGGAATTGTTTACATTTGATAACTGAGTATGAGTCCGTTGGGGCATGTCTCAATTACTCGCTGATTTTATTGATTTTCTTAGAGGCTTGTCAGACTAGTATAGATGTTGGGAGTTTACTAATAAGTCGTATTTTGTTATTTTTCTGAAATTCTTTTATTCTTGGATGATGATTACTCTATTGATATTTGAGGGTTATTTATGGAAACCCCGTTGATTTGTGTTGAACTGAATGAAAATGGCTCAAAGAGTAAGCTTGGGGCTACTCGTAGCCTCAAGCACCGTGTGATGCTTCGGGACCTATTTTCTAGGGCGTTACATATACCGTATTCAGTTCTATTTATAGTGTTGAACCTTCTGGCTAGTTTTCGCCTACTTTTCGCATATTTACAGTGTTATTATTTAGTTTTTGTAGCAGGTACCAGACATGGGTTAGCTTGTGGTCCTCCGAGATGATTAACACCATGTAGTGTCCAGCGTACAGTCTCAGGGCGTTACAAACTTGATATCAGAGAATAAGGTTCAATAGAGTTGTAGGAAGTCTGAAAGCCACATCTAGAAGAGTCTTTTGCATAGGTGTGTTGTGCACCACACTTATGGATAGGAGGCTTTGAGATGTTTTTGGAATAGTTTCCTTTCTTTCAGTATTCATGTCATGCGAGTAAGCATGAGGTCCAGTTAAAACCTCTTTTTAATCTAAGTTTCACTTCTATTTATAGAATATGCCTCCAAAGAGGACTAAGGGAAGAGGAACGGGAGATCATCCAAAACCCCAGCCCGTCCAGCCAGATTCTCTGGATGAACATGTCTCCTATGCTGAATTTAGAGCAACCTTCACCACTCTACCTCATTCTGTGGTAGCCCAGAATGAATACCCAGTTTTCGCTCCATCCAACCTAGTGGCCAATACTGTTGCTTCTAGGATTCAGGACTTTATCTGAATGAACCCTCCATCTTTTTCTAGGTCAAAGTCAGATGAGGACCCACATGAATTCCTTTATTAGGTGTAAAAGGTTACGTATGTTATGGGGGTGTTTGCTGTTGAGAGCGCTGGGTTTTCTAAATATCAGTTGCAGGATGTGGCTCACTCATGGTTCAAATAGTGGAAAGAAAAGGAAGCTGCAGATACATGGTTCATAAAATGAGAGGAGTTTACCACTACTTTTCTAGATAGATTCTTTCCCCTAGATCTGAGAGAGCTCAAGGTGTTAGAGTTCATCAATCTTAGGTAGGGAAACATGACCATAAAAGAGTATTCTCTCAAGTTCACTCAACAGTTTGATACGCTCCTCATGTGGTGGCAGATAGCAAATCTAAGATGAGTAAGTTTGTATCGAGGGTATCTAGCAGTGTGGTCAAGGAGTGTAGGACCGTAATATTGATTAAGGAGATGGACATAGCTAGGCTCATGGGCCATGCTCAGAAGATAGAAGAGGCTAAGAATAAGGAGGAGGAGAAGGAGAATAAGAGAGTGAGGATAGGTAGTTTTAACTTCACTCTGCCTAAGAAAGAGGGTGGGAATTGCTTTCAGTTCTGCTCAAAATCCTCAGTTCCAGCTCTTTCCTCAGCCAATGCTCCAGTGGTAAAATTAAGAGATGACAATAGAGATAGGGCACCAAGACCTAAGCCTTAGGGTAGTGTTAGCAGTGCCCGAACCAATCCCCTTTGTCAAAAATATGGCAGAATCCACCAGGGTATCTATAAAGTCGATAGTGATGCATGTTTTGGGTATGGAAAGCCAGGCCACATAGTCAGAGATTGTCCTAAGTCAGGTTCTCAGGGATAGTATAACCGTCCCTCAAATCTGTCCGATCACTCGAATCAGTAGGGTTCCACTTCTAGTGCAACCAGTGGGCAATGCCCAAATAGCCTTTATGCACTTCAGTATCGACAAGATCAGGAGAGTTATCTTGATATGGTCACTGGTACATAACAAGTTTATCATTTAAATATTTATGCTTTTCTACATCTAGGATCTTCTTTATCCTTCGTTACTCCTTATATAACTGTTAACTTAGGAGTAAGTTCCAAAATTTTAGCAGAGCCCTTCTCAGTCTCTACCTTAGTAGGTAAATCTATCATAGCTTGACAGGTATAAAGGAATATCCCGATTATGGTATCTTAGAAAGTCACTTCAGTTGACTTAGTTGAATTAGAGATGACCAATTTTAATGTCATTCTCGATATAGATTGACTTCATTTTTGCTATGCCTCAGTCGACTACAGAAATAGAATTGTCCAATTTTAGTTTTTGAATGACCCTGTCCTAGAGTAGAGGGGTAGTACTTCAGCACTTAAAGGTTAGCTTGTTTCCTACCTAAGAGCAAAGAAATAATATCTAAGGGTTGTGTCTATCATATTGTGTGAGTCAAAGTCTCTAGTTCAGAAAATCCCAATCTTGAGTCAGTTCCAGTAGTATATGAATTCCCAGATGTGTTTCTCAAAGATCTTCCCGGAGTTCCTCCCAAAAGGGAAATTAAATTTGGAATTGATCTCATTTTAGATACTCAACCCATATCTATTCTTCTATACTGAATGGCTCTAGCAGAACTAAAGAAGTTAAAAGAACAGTTGAAGAATCTCCTAGATAAGGGATTTATTAGACTCAGTGTATCCCCGTGGGGTGCAATAGTTTTATTTATGTGTACAAAAGATGGTTCTATCAGAATGTGTATTGACTACCGTCACTTAAATAAAGTCATGGTTAAGAGCAAGTATCCCCTTCCCAGAATCGATGACTTGTTTGACCAACTTTAGGGTGCCAACTATTTTTCTAAGATAGAACTCAGATCAGGCTATCATCAGCTTAGATTCAGAGAATGTGTCTTCCTGAAAATTGCTTTCAAAATTCAGTATGGTCACTTCAAATTCTTAATCATGCCCTTTGGTCTTACCAATGCCCCAGCAGTTTTCATGGACTTGATGAACCATGTGTTCAAGCAGTACTTGAACATGTTCATCATAGTATTTATAGATTATATTCTTGTCTACTCCCGCTGTGAATAAGATAATGCAGACTATCTCAAAATAGTATTAAAGACCCTTACAAACCATCAGTTAGTTGCCAAATTCAGCAAGTGTGAATTTTGGCTAAGGTTAGTAGCATTCCTCGGCCATATAGTTTTCGGTGATGAAATTAGAGTTGATCCCCAAAAGATTAAAGTAGTGAGAAACTAGCCCAGACCCATCTCTCCATCAGATATCAGGAGTTTATTGGGTTTGGCCGGCTATTACCAATGGTTTGTTGAGAGATTTTCATCTATATCATCCCCCATGTATAGATTGACTTGGAAGAAAGTTAAATTCCAGTGGTCAGATTCTTGTGAAAAGAGTTTTTAGGAGTTGAAGAATTGACTCACTACAGCTCCAATGTTGACTTTACCCGATTGTTCAGATGGCTTCGTTGTGTATTGTGATGCTTCCAGGGTCAGTTTGGGGTATGTGTTGATACAGAGAGGAAAGGTCATACCCTATTCCTCTAGACAGTTTAAACCTCATGAAAAGAAAACCCCACTCATGATCTTGAGTTAGCAGCAGTAGTATTTGCCCTAAAGATTTAAAGGCACTATTTGTATGGGGTGCACGGTGATGTGTTCACAGAATATAAGAGCCTCCAGTATCTGTTTCTAAACCTTCATCAGAGAAAGTAGTTGACGATACTCTACTATTACTAGTCGTGTTCCATCAAGGTGCGCAGATATAAATTAATAAAACTATACTTCAAAAATTAGTTAACTTTAAAATGAATTTCTTTTAGAAGTGTTTTGTAATAACCTGAATTGTCAAATCTTATTTTTATGTGTTTTGATCATTTTTCCTTTTCTCTTAGTTGCTACATATTGATTTTAGAGTGTGGGGATAGTTGGAATAGTTCTCGATGCGATTGGGAATGATTTTGGTGAGTTTGTGATTCTTAGAGACTTTAAAAGCCATATATTTGATTTCAGTCAACATTAGATATTTCAAATCCCAAATGATGATTTCGACATTTCCATTATGTATTATACCTATCTATCTGGTTCATGCGATACAGAGTCAGTATTACCAACTACGACCTATCTGGTTCATGCAATTATTAGAAATTGATTATCTTGTCCCTAATCCAAATGCTATAACAAGATCCACAATGTTCACACATATATACATTCATATAATTCTTAAATAAATTTTTTTAGAGGGGTATAAAAAATTAGTCAAAACATGACTATTGCCTTAAATACTTAAAAATCTCCTAATTACATAAAACAACACAATACAATGTAAATTACAACACAATATTAAATTATCCTAGACATGCCGGTTCTACAATTATACCGCGACCGATGGGAAAACAAGTAGGGCGAAAAAAACCTTGGCGACATGGTATACCCACTCCTAATGAAAAGCTATGTATTATTCTAAATACACTAAAATAAAATAAAATAAAATAAATAAAGGGAAGTGAGAACATACCTGGGATGCACTAGATGCCTAAATCAGGAGTATCCCTAGATGGGGGCATATCATCTAGCAGAGGTGGTGCAATACTTGATGATGCACCTGTTGCTATAGATGCCAGGACTTCTTAATGGGATGGTCATATGGTAAATTAGGGTCGTGCAAGTTGTCTATGACACCTCTCTTAGCACCAATTATTGGGACCTCCTAATCACTCTCCACAAGAAAACCAAAAAAAATCGGTGCCTATAGAGGTAATATCTAGACCACTTGGGGCATAACTGAGGTAGTGGCTACAACACGACCCTCCATGATAAAGTGTACCTCTTCTCGTAACACATCAAACTCCTCTATTATCTAGGCTAGATTTGGTGCAGTTGTCTCTATATATTTGGCTATAACCCATCAGTTAAACTCATCAAGTCGTGTTTGAAAGTTTGTGCATAACACAAATAGTGCAACACTTAGTGTGGCCTTCTATCGGGCCTTTGCCTACTCAAATATAGTTCTAACCCCTGATATTATCTACTCTTAGAGGGCAGTCATCTTAGTACCAATGGCCCTCACTCTAGCATCTATGACCCTTTGGCTGTCAACTATATTCTGTAAAAACTTGCTAGATATATAATAATATCTAAAATAGAAGCTGTAGTGGATAGATGAGTATGCACTATACCAAATAGATTTGAGGTCAAATTTGGGGATGAAAAAGAAGTAGCCTTTGTCCCCTCACCCTTCGTACTTGAATCTGGAGCCTCTGTTATAAGACACAGCAAAATCCTATGCTCAATTCAGTCCTATAAAGCTTGTTGAGGGGTCCCAGACTTAGAATATTTTAGTTAAGTATTCATACTTAGAGTTATTTTAGGTTTATAGTTGGCAATCTTATTTACCGACCCTTACGACCATTAAATGTCGATTTTAAGTTGTTCTATTATCAGGAATATCAGTAGGTGTTCTCAGATGAGTTTTGGATTTTTCAAACATCATTTAAAGCACGTTTGAGAGTCCAAACTAGTGTATCGATGTGCCACATCATTTTTCGCTTCAATGAATATTTTTTACCGGCCGCCAGTGTCAAATTCTAGTGAGTCGATGCAGACTCGGCATAGCGCATTGTCCATAGCCCTCATCGACGCGGTGCGTCGGACTGCGCATCATTGGGCACAGTTTCTACTCATTAAAAACCATATCCAGAGGAGTAATTGGGTAATTTTTCCACCCCTATTCATCCCCAAAAAATACGAAATTAATCATTGTTAGGTCAAAGCATTCATTATTTTCTCTCAAATAACTCAAGAACAAACCCTACGGAACCTACTTTCAAGGCTTAATCTTCAAGAACACTCCATCCGTCTTTATTAATTCAAGTACTCAGGTATGTGAAGTGTTCGTCCAAGGGTTTCTTTCACCCTTGGAGTCCAAGAAACTCTTTTAAACTTCAAGTATATTGATTTCACAATTTCCATGATTGAATTTAAGTATATTCATGATTTTAATATTAATTGGGTTTCTAATCTGTGGTTTAGTGCAAGATTCATGTGGAATTGATAATCATGTGTGTAGTATCTTGCGAATTCATGTTAAATCCATTGAATTTGTGAATTTGGGAATTTATGTATGATGCCTACACGTTTTAGTATTAGGTGCATAGTTGTGTTCCCTAAGTGTTTTGTTAAAATTCTTATGTGAATTAAATGGGGAAAAATCATGACATGCTAGTATATGTGTACACTTATGCCATGCAAGTATTTGATAAAATGTCTCTATGGATGAGTTATGAGCAAGGGCACAGTGTTATACTTTTCAAGTTTACTCTATGCTTTACTTTTCATGCTATCAAGTCCTAGTGGTATTCAATACCTGAAAACTTAGCTGTTTACCTAAAGATAAAGTAGTTGTAGAACAATCTAAGTAGTGTTACGAACAGTAGTACTCAGTAATCAGTCATAGTCTTAATTCAGTATACAGTTCATAATTTGATGTACTCAATCAATTAACCAGATTCAATAGTATTCCATCAGTTAGAGAAACCCAGTAAACTCAGTTCAGTTCAATTAGATATTACGATCAGTAATAGTTCAGTCAGTCCTAGTATGGATGAGAAATTAGTTTAGTATCTATTCATCTGGGAGTAGGATTCAGCACCGAGCGAACCCAGGAATGGGGGCATTTCTGCCAGTATAGGGTTTGGCCCTTAGTAGCAATCCCTCTGTTACATAACTATGTAGCTAGCGTAGGTTGAGATATCTTATTTTCGGCTAATGTTGATACATCTCATACAAGTTTTCTTGTCAGCGAGTGCTGATGAAAGAGCTTCCTGTCAGAGAGTGTTAACTCAAAGCTTGTTTTTACCCGTGGCACGGTACTAATACCTTTCTAACTGGGGTTATAGGTTGGACCACAATCCATTCAGAGAGGGGCATGTTAATTAAATGATTACCTCCCATAATTTCAGTTTTAGTTTTAGTGTCAGTATAGAACTCAGTTCAGTTCTACAGAATTTGGACTGTTAGATACAATCACCCTGCTCAGTATAAAACTCAGTTCAGTTCTACGAAATTAGGAATTTTAGAAATAGTCACCTAGTTATCAATTAGGACAGTAATAAATAGTCACTTAGTTATCAGTATTATAGTATTAGTTAATTCAGATATCAGTTAATTTGTATTTAGAACTCAGTAACCAGTGTTAACATAATCTCAATTATAGTTTATATATTCATACATATTCACTCTATCAGTTATGTTCATGTTACTCAGTCAGTTATTATTCATGCATATGAACCCATGCATATCAACCTACCTCACTTAGCATACCAGTACATTCAAAGTACTGGCGCATATTTTTCTTTTGTGCTATGATGTCTTATATCATAAGTTCCGACACACAAGCTCCTGACTATACTTAGAAGCCCAGCGTATCAGTAACAGACTTAGTGGTGAGTCCTTATAGTTTGAGGACATAGTATTATTTTAGTATTTTAGTACAGTTTTAGTTGTCGAAGTTAGTTGGGGGCCTATCCTATCAACTCCAAAACTCAGATAGTTAGAGGCTTTCATACTAGAGTATATCAGATGGATGTTTTAGTTGTAGTATTCAGTATTGGTCTTTAGTTATGAACCTTATGGAATTTTTAGTCTAAGTTTTGCACTAATTTTAATTATGTTATTATTACAGTGTTATTGTTATTCAGTGCTCACAACAGGTACGAGTCATGGGTTAGCTGGTGGTCCTTCGGGGTCGCTATCATTGTGTAGCGTCCGGGGTACATACTCGGGGTATTACAAACATAGTATTAGAGCTAGGTTCAATATCTTCCTAGGAAGTCTAAAAGCCGCATCTTGTAGAGTCTTGTGCATGGGTGTGTAGTGCGCCACACTTATGGACAAGAGGCTATTAGATGTCTTAGGAAAAGTTTTCCCTTTTTTAGTATTCATGTAGTACGAGTGAGCAAAAGCTCTAGTTAAACTCTCAGTCTAATCCTTTTCTTCCTTCTGTTTATGGAACATTCCTTACATGAAGAATAGAAAAAAAGTAGGATATCAGCCCACCTCTCAACCCACCCAGGCAGATCATTTGGATGAGCATGTCTCCCATATAGAATTCAAGGCTGCATTTACCACTCTAGCTAATTTAGTGGTAGCCCAGAATGAATGCCCACCTATCATTTCAGCCAATCTAGTATCCACTACTATTGCAGGAAGAATTCGGGACTTTACCTGAATGAACCCTCCCTCTTTTATTGGGTCGAAGTTAGATGAGGACCCATATGAATTTTTTCATCAGGTGTAGAAAGTTATAGATATTATGAGGGTGATTTCTAGTGAGAGTGCTGAGTTAGCTGCATATCAATTATAGGATGTGACTCTCTCATGGTTCAAATAGCAGAAAGTAGAGAGGGCTGCAGATGTAGGGTACATAGAATAAGAGGAGTTTGCTATTACTTTTCTAGATACATTTTTCCCACTAGAGTTGAGAAAAGTTAAGGTTTTAGAGTCTGTTAATCTGAAGTAGGGCAACATAATAGTAGAAGAGTATTCTCTCAAGTTTACTCAGTTAACCAGATATGCCCCTCATGTGGTAGTAGATAGCAAATCTAAGATGAATAATTTTGTGTCTGTTGTGTCTGGTAGTGTGGTTTAGGTGTGTAGGATTGCAATGCTGATTAAGGAGATGGAAATATCAAACTCATGGTCCATGCTCAATAGATAGAAGAGGGTAAGAATAAAGAGAAAGAGAGGGAGAACAAGAGAGATAGAACTGGTAGTTTTAACTTTACCCAGCCTAAGTCAGGGGGTGATAGTTGTCCTCAGTTCTACCATAAATCATTAATTCTAGCTTCATCCTCAAATAGTACACCGCTGTTAAAATTTAGAGATTGCAATAGAGATAGGGTGCCTGGACCTAAACCCTAGGGTAGTGTTAGTAGTGCCCAAATAAATCTTCTCTGCCATAAGTGTGGTAAAAACCACCAGGGTATCTACAGAGCTGGTAGTAATATATGTTTTAGATGTAGGAAACTAGGTCACAGGGTTAGACGATGTCCTCCGATGGGTTTGCAGAGTCAGCATAATCATTCCTCAGCTCAATTCGATCGCCCGAATCGGTAGGGTGCCACTTCTAGTGCCATAAGTAGGCAACACCCAAACTGACTCTATGCACTTCTGTCTTAATAGGATCAAGAGAGTTCTCTATATGTGGTCACTGGTACATTACAAGTTTATCATTGACATGTTTATGCTTTGCTAGATCTAGGAGCTTCATTGTCCTTTGTAACTCTTTATATAGCTATTGAATTAGGAGTCAATCTCGAAATCTTTGCAGAGCTTTTCTCAGTCTCTACCCTAGTGGGTAAATATATCATAACCTGGTAGGTAAACAGGAACTGTTCGATTATGGTATCTCAAAAAGTCATTTTATCAAGCTTAGTAGAATTAGTGATACCAGATTTTAGTGTAATTCTTGGCATGGATTGGATTCATTCATGCTATACCTCAGCTGAATACAAAAATAGAACTGTCCAATTTCAGTTTTTAAGTGAACCTGTCCTAGAATAGAGGGGTAGTACCTCCGCACTCAAAGGTTAGCTTGTTTCTTACCAAAGGGCGAGAAGAATGATATCTACGGGATGCGTTTATCATCTCATTTGAGTTATGGATTCTATTTTTGATAATCCTAATCTTGAGTCAGTTCTAGTAGCATGTGAATTCCTAGATATGTTTCCCAAAGATCTAACTGGAGTTCCTCCCGGTAGTGAAATGACTTTAGAATAACCTTCTTCCAGATACATAGCCCATATCTATTTTGCCATATAGAATGGATCTTGCAGAACTCAAAGAATTAAAAGAACAGTTAAAGGATCTCCTAGATATGGGATTCATCAAACCCAGCATATCCTCTTGGGGTGAACCAGTTTTATTTGTGAATAAGAAAGATGGTTCTCTTAGATTGTTTATGGACTGCCATCAGTTAAATAAAGTCACGGCCAAGAAAAAGTATCCACTACCCAAAATTGATGACTTATTTTACCAAGTTTAGAGAGGCAATTACTTTTCAAAGATAGACCTCAGATCAGGCTATCATCAGCTCAGAGTCAGAGAATGTGACACTCCAAAAATAGCTTTTAGAACTCGGTATGGTCACTTTGAATTCTGAGTCATGTCATTTGGTCTCACCAATGCCCCTGTATCTTTCATTTACTTAATGAACCATGTGTTTAAGTAGTACTTTGACATGTTCATCATAGTCTTCATAGATGACATTCTTGTCTACTCCCGCAGATAACATGATCATGCAGACCACCTCAGAATAGTATTACAGAATCTCACAAACCATCAGTTATTTGACAAATTCAGTAAGTGCAAATTTTGGCTAAGTTCAGTAGCCTTTCTTGGTCATATAGTTTTCGGTGATGGCATTAGAGTGGATTCTCAAAAGACTGAAGTAGCAACAAACTTACCCAGGCCTATTTCTCCGATAGATATAATGAGTTTCCTGGGTTTGGATGGCTATTACTGAGGTTTGTTGAGGGATTTTTGTCTATTGCATCCCCCATGTATAGAATGACTCAGCAGAAAGTCCAATTCTAGTGGTCAAATTCTTATGAGAAGAATTTTTAGGAGTTGAAGACTCGACTCACTACAATTCTAGTTTTGACTCTACCAGATGGTTCATATGGATTTATGGTATATTTTGATACTTCCACAGTTGGTTTCGGGTGTGTTTTGTTGTAGAGAGGTAAGGTCATTGCCTATTCCTCTACACAACTTAAGCCCCATGAGAAAAACTACCCCACTTAAAATCTTGAGTTAGTAGCTGTAGTATTTGCCTTAAAGATTTGGAGGCACTATTTGTATGGGGTATATATTGATGTGTTCATAAACCATCCAGTATATGTTCTCTCAGAAAGACCTAAACTTCCGTCAGAGAAGGTGGTTGGAGTTGTTGAAAGACTATGACGTGAGTATTTTGTATGATCCAGGAAAGGCCAGTGTAGTGGCTGATGCTCTTAGTAGAATGTTAGGGTTAGTGTTGCTCAAGTGGAAGATGATAAGAAAAAGTTAGCTTAGGAAGTTCATCATCTTGCCCGAATAGTTGTCTGCTGAGTGGGTTCAGCAGAATATAGTGTAAGGGTGTAGAGTAGTTCAAAATCATCTCTGGTTTCCAAAGTAAAGGAAAAGTAGGATAGAGATGCCATTCTAGTTAAGTTGAAAGAGTCAGTGAGAGATCAGAAAGTGGAAGGTTTTTCCTAATGGGGAGATGGTGTATTACGTTGCCAAGGTCGGCTATATGTGCCAGGTGTAGGTAACTTGAGGTAGCGGATTCTTGCAAAAGTGCATAGTGTGCACTACTTTATTCATCCAAGGGCCACTAAGATGTACCATAACTTGTGGGAAGTATATTGGTGGAGTGGGATGAAGAGAAATACTACAGAGTTTGTAGCTAAATGCTCAATGTACTTTCAGATGTCCATGTCCAGTATGTACTTTCAATCTATCAGTTCTCCCACCTTAGTCAGTCTCATTCGAGGATGAATGTTCCCAAGGGGGAAATATTGTAAGACCCCCCAAAATCCTAAGATTAATTTAGTCTTTTAAAGCTTGTTGAGGGGTCCCATACTTAGAAAATTTTTGCTAACTATTCATACTTAGAGTTAGTTTATGCTTCATAGTTGGCAATCTTATTTTGAGACCCTTACAACCATTAAATGTCAATCTTAAAGTTGTTCCATGATCAGGAATGTCAGTAGGTGTTCTTGGACGAGTTTTGGATTTTTTGAACATCACTTGAAGCATGTTTAGGAGTCCAAACCAGTGTATCAACGTGATCTCACTATGATGCGTCGCCTATTGTGTCGATGAATATTTTTCCCCAGCTCCCAGTGTCAAATTCCAGTGAGCCCTTATCGATGTGGCGCGCCTTCCTGCACATCACTATGCACAATTTCTGCTCATTAAAAACAACATCCAGAGGGGTAATTAGGTAATTTTCCACCCCATTTCCCCTAAAAACACAAAATTAATCATACCTAGGGCAAAGCATTATTATTTTCTATCAAATTACTCAAGAACAATTGGAGTCCAAGAAACTCTTTAAACTTTAAGTAGATTGATTTCACAACTTTCATAAATGGATTTAAATGTATTCATGATTATAATGTTAATTGGGTTCCTAATCCATGGTTTACTATAAGATTCATGTGGAATTGATTATCATGTATGTAGTATCATGTGAATTCATGCTAAAGACATTGAATTTGTTAATTTGGGAATTTATGTTATGATGCCTACATGGTGTTTTAGTATTAGGTGCATAGTTGTGTTCCCTAAGTGTTTTGTTAAAATGCTCATATGAATTAAATGGGGAAAAATCATCACATGCTAGTATATGTGTAAACTTATGCCTTGCAAGTGTTTGATAAAATGTCCCTATGGATGAATTATGAGCAAGTGCAAAGTGTTATACTTTCCAAGTTTACTCTATGCTTTACTTTTTATGCTATCGAGTCCAGGGGGTATTTAATACCCAAAAACTTAGTTGTTTACCTAGAGCTACAGTAGTTACAGAACAGTCTCAGTAGTGTTTCTAATAGTGGTACTCAGTAATCAGTCACACTCTCAGTTCTGTATGAAGTTCACAGTTCAGTGAACTCAGTCAATTAACCAGATTAAGTAGTATTTCGTCAATTAGCAAAACCCAATGAACTCAGTTCTATTCAGTTAGACAACATGATTAGTAGCTGTTTAGTCAAGCCTAGAATGGACTAGAAATCAGTTCAATATCTATTTAGTTGGGAGTAGGATTCAGCACCGAGTGAACACAGGAGTGGGGGCATTCCTACCAGTATAGGGTTTGATCCTTAGTAGGAATCCATGCGTTTAAAAACAACGTAGCTAGTCTAGGTTATGATATAGTCCTACCAGACTAGGCTTGATGTATATCATACGAGTTTTACTGCCAGCGAGGGTTGATAAAAGAGATTCTTATAAAAAAGGGTTAACTCACAGCTTGTCCTTACCCGTGGCATGATACTAACAGCCTTCCAACTAGGGTTTTGGGTTAGACCCTAATCCATTTAGTGAGGGGCATGTCGGTTAGATGATTACCTCCCATAATTTCAGTCTTGGTATAGAACTTAGTTTAGTTCTACAGAATCATGACTGTTTGATATAGTCACCCAGCTCAGTATAGAACATAGTTCAGTTCTACAAAATCAATACTGTCAGAAATAGTCACCTAGTTATCAATAAAGAATCTTAGAAATAGTCACTAAGTTATCAGTATTGCAGTATAAGTAAACTCAGATATTAGTTAATCAGTGTTCAAAACTCAGTAACCAGTGTTAACATGATCTCAGTTACAGTTTATGTATACCTGCATATTCTCTCATTCAGTTATGTTCATGCTACTCAGTTAGTTATTCTTCATGCATATGAACCCATGCATATCATCCTACCTCACTTAGCATACCAGTACATTCAAAGTACTGATACATACTTTTATTTTATGCTATGATGTCTTATTTCATAGGTTCAGATGCATAGCTCCCGACCTTACTTACCAGCCCAGCCTATTAGCAACAGACTTAGTGGTGAGTCCTCATAGTTTGGGGACTGAATATTATTTCAGTATAATTTTTAATAGTCGGAGTTAGTTGGGGGCTTGTCCTATCAACTACATAACTCAGACAGTTAGATACTTTCAGACTAGAGTATTTTAGATAGATGTTTCATTTTTTAGTAATTAGTATTGGTCTTCAGTTATGAACTTTATGGCATTTTAATCCTAACTTTCACACTTATTTCAGTTAATTTATTATTACAGTGTTATTGTTATTCAATTTTCACAGAAGGTACCGGTCATGTGTTAGCTGGTGGTCCTTCGAGGTTGCTAGCACTGTGTAGCATCCAGGGTACAGACTCAAGGAGTTATATCTATCCGCTTCCCTATATCTACGTGAAAGCTAACACCTAAATGATCTTTTAGTGACTTAGTAAAATCTTTGGAAACTTGTGGGCCCTAAAACTAAGCCCGTGGTACTGCTGCCTGCTATCTCAATCTCTTAGAAGTGCCTAGACGTAATAGATCTTTCTTAGTCCTTATCTATCTAGTCACCATCACAGGTACCCTATCTTCTACATTCGATATCTCAGGCACACCGACCTTATCACATAACCCTTGAATCATGTAAGGGAATGGCAGATTAGTAAACTCCCCAAATTCTCTATTATGTAACTTATGATGAAGAATAGCAGCAAAATCAACATCATATCCAGCCACCAGACAGGCAACCATTGTTGCTCCCTCCCAAGTCAATGTATTATCCAAAGTAGTGGATATAAGTCAGAATCTAATCAGCAGCTACCAAAACTTGACCTCCAATATCAATAGAACCTTCTTTATCATAGCTTGCCCCTCCATCCATAGGGCCATATCACACACTGGTGAAATATAACTAGCCATCCACTTAGCCATCTCAACCCTCTCTCGATAGTGCTCAACCTACCGTATGATATGTTGATCAAAGGTTATCCTTAATCTATGGTCTCACTTAGCTATATATGTAGGAGTGATATAATCTAGGCTGAAGATAACTCTGCGGATAGTCTACTCTATAATATCAACCCTGACCTTTTCAACTAATGTATGATCAAGGTGTGGCTGCTACATATATTTAATTAGGCCTTAATTTGTACATATAGGAAGGACTATGGTAACTCAATAGGATGCATAAAATTCCTATACCATAAATGGGCTAAAAGAATTGAGTGGCCTAGTCATCCATTCTAGCTGATATCTATCAAATGATGCCAACAGGTGTGGTCACCGATCTAGCCTCGAAAAGTAAAAATGGTCCTCCTTATAAATACACCTTGTAAGACTACCTAGATTTCATATACAATTATCAAGCTCAAATATATTTTGCATCCCTTTCACACACCACCTCAGAGATGCCTCCTCAGGAGGTGCCTTTGGGTATATGCAGATGTGGAACTCTAATTTACTGGTGCATCATGGGATAGCTACTTGGTATCCTCATAAGACTAAGGTAGCTCTGTCTACTATACATAAGTAGTGGTACCCTTCTCAAACTAGAGTACCGTAGATGACTGCTCCTACTCAACCTCATTAGACAAATCCTAGGACCCCTCCTCAAACTGGGGGTCCTAAGCAGCAAAAATGTGGAGTAGTCTCAGACTTCGTCTCCTTTTTCTCTTTATCATTATTAGGTTAAAGACTGTGTGGTGGTGACATCCTAGTTGACTTTATCCTTGGTGGGGTTGTTGTTGACTGAGTAGCCTAGCTAGTCTATCCTCTCATGACTCCATGTGTCACTTTAACTACAATATCTCTACATCACTGACTCGAGTACTTCTCCACTGAACCACTAGGCTTAAGAGACTCTGCCCGTCTCCTCAAAGTATCGAATTTCATATTCTTTACCGCTTTAGGCGCCATAAGTACCAAAAAATAGGTTGTTTTTTCAAAAAAAGTGAGTGGTAGCAAATGTTGAAGAAAAACTCAAAATTCATAAAGTTTTAATTGTTCCTCAATTTTCACACCCATAAAACATATTTGAAATTCCAACAAGTCCAATCTGAACACATCAATAAAGAATAATGAATTTCAAAGTAAACAAGTATGTTCAATTAGCAATATTACTCTATTCATTCAAGTTCACTTTTCGGTTGGGACCTAACTTTAGATGATTCTTCAAAACAAGGCCCTACATTAATATTTTAGGCTACTTCACGGCTCCAAAATACAAGAATGATAGATTCTATATATTTTGCAATGGAATATACATATTGAATTGTTTAAAAAAAATATAACCCAATATAAAACTTTTAGGATTCGAGAAAGTTTCCTCTTTTATGAAGAACCAAAAGAGAATAGTTAAGAACTCAAGCAAAATCAAAATTGAAACATGTTTTAGCATGCTGGGATAATTTGGTATCTCAAATAAGTGTCAATTTAGTCTTTACTTAAGTGTGGGGTTAGTTTATATTTTAACAGGGAAGTATGAATTCAAAGAGAAAAATGAAGTTTGAGGATTTGAATGAGTTAGAATGAGGGTAAGAATGTTTCTACATAGGTGGGTGTTATTTTAGGTCATATTTAAGTATTAGAGGGCTCAAAATTTCAAGTAAAAATTGGGCCCACAATCTTACCTAACGCGAATTGTACTGCGGCCCATACCCGTGGTATTGCTCTAGGTACAGGTACCACCTGCGTGCTGGGTGCAGGTGCTGGGTCAAAAATTTGGCCCACTTTTATGCAATCCAGACATGGCATTTTGATATTTTTTCCATATATTTATGGTCCCGCAACCTATGTTTTAGGTACCAAATGTACAATTAGTTGCCAAAGTCCATACCTTATGATTTTTCACGCTCACAATTTTAACCTTTCAATAAGTGTAGAAATTTTTACCATAATTTGGGTAAGGTATAAAATCTAAAAATCTATAATGTGGTAAAAACAAGAAAAACGTGAACTATACATAGTGGGTTTCCTCCCACTCAACACTTGATTTAACATCGTGGCTATGTTGGTTACTCAGACTTCACCAACAAGCCGATGGGTTGCCTCTCATGCAACGCTTGATTTAATATTGCAACATGATGTAGGTATCTTGACTGCTCAGAATTCATCAAGATACCCATCAGAATATCCTCCATGTTCATCAATACAATCAATCACCAACACTACCCTTATGTCGGTTGACTATTTTACTAACTTTTTGATGTTGAATGTAGCCTCCTCTTCATTGACTCAAAACAACTCACATTTTTCTATGTCAACCATGGCTCTACTTATGGCCATGAACGGTCTTCCCAACATAATGGGCATCTCAGTGTCAACCTCAAAATCCAAAATAACCCAGTCAACCAAAAAGATGAATTTTCCACCCTAACGATAACATCAAAAGAGACTCCCATAGGATTTTTCACTGTATGGTCGACCATCAATATTCGCATCAAAGTCAATTTCATAGGGTTTTAAAGACCAATTTCATGAATACGACCAATGGTATAAATTAATGACGGCCTCTAAATCACACAAGGCTCTAGCAAATCGGGATTACCCAATTGTACATGGTATAGTGAATTAACCTAGATTACCCTTTTTTGAGCCAATAACCTATTTATGACTGCATTATAGTGGTGCATACCATAAACATACTCAAATGTTGCTCCTTTCATCCTTGTGACCAACTCTTTCGTGAACCTAGTATGTCCAGGAAATGATCCAATATCTCTAGAAGAGGTATGTTCAAGCTCATTTCTTTCAGCATATTAATGAATTGCATAAACTTACCTTCCTCTTTCTTCTACCCCAATCTCTGAGGATAAGGTGGGGCTGGTCTCGAAATATGTCTAATTTCTATCTTAGTGATTGGACCCTTACCTTCATCTTTAACAACTTTACCTTTATCAATTGTTACTTTTCCAGATTCAATAGTAGGGATCTCATAATCAATAGCTTATTCAAAAGGTCATGGGGGATTCATATTAGTGATTCCACTCCTCATGTTAATAGCAAGTACATAACCATTATTTTTAGAATTTTGCATCTTATTGCTTTGAAAGGTACCTGGCTGCCTGTAGTTCAAAGTTTTTGACATTTGCCCGAGTTGGTGCTCCAATATCTTGATAGTAGTGGCATATGATTCGACCTTATGGGTCAATCCTGAAATGTTGACCTTAATCTACTTAAGGCTGAGCTCTTGATTTTCCTATCCCTTCACCAACTTATCAAACATCTATTTAATTCTGGATTCTATATTTTATCTATTAGGTGGAATGTATTTTTCTCCCTTCTCTTTGTAGCAATCCTTATTCCTTCAATCACTATTTCACTCTCTGCTACAATCTATGTATCTATCATAATATTTTTGACCTTGGTTCCCTTTCCCTTGGGCTAAAAAAACACAATTTGAAAATCTAGATAATTTGCTTCCTTTTCCAATTTAGACTCGTATGCTTTGGAAGCTAACCCTTGTATTGCTAATGCATGCATTTTCTTGAAATTCGCTACTGTAGGCTATTTTGTTAGTACCCAAAGACCAGTCCTTCATAATGTAATTTTTTGTGCTACTATGTCATCAACTACTTTTTTGTCACAAGGGGAACCAATATCATAAGTTCTAGATTCCGTCTTTGCCTCTTAAGTGTGACATCCTCGATTAGTGAGTAAGATCTGATCAAATATCTCTGAAGCTGCCTCCCTGCGTAGTGTCATAAAAGGTTGGGGTTGAATCCCAAGGGAACACATGGGTTTGCAGATCTCAAGTAGTTGTAGTCCACAAGCAGAAGAAGAAAAGTAAATGGGTGTGTGTGTGTAGTAATCTTAAGCAAGTAAATATATTGACTTTAGTTGTAATAAGTGTAAGTGAAGACTAGGATTGCATTCCCCCTACTTATTAACTCCATAGTATTATCGTGCATTGTTGAACCTATCAGATACTTTGCATGTAGAATCGATAATTTATGTACCTTCTACAGACTTTTAGACGAGTAGAAGGATTTCACCTTTTACCTTTTGAGTCTCAAGATGTCCCCTTACTAACCCTTTTCTTGATCCCTGTTAGCTATTACTTTTTGAGTATCTAGTTATTATATGAAACCTAACCATCTTACTAAGATAGAACCTAGAAGCGTGGATTAACCGTTAAACTCTAAATTACTATTGTCTTTATATTTTCCTAGTCATTGCTCTTATTTTGGAATAAGAAGAAATATCTTGGTGGAATCCTAATGTATTCACCCATTAAGAAATCGATCATAATAAAGATAAAGCAATATATGCATGGGTATTGATTCGGAACAATGAAAGCACTTCCTTACTTTGTTAATTTTCTAGGCTTTCTACAACCCCAGCGATGGGTTTTATCCACTCATGCTTGTGAAGAAATCAATAGCATTCATATTCAAAAGAATAGAAGAAATCACAATAATAAAAAATAATAAAACCCACAACCATAAATGAATTAATAAACCAAAGTCAATGTAATAAAATCCTAAGATCAAAACTGGATCTTTTAATAAAAATATGTTTGTGAATATCAAAAGTGGTATTTATAGTACAAAAGAAAACCCTAAAACCAAAGTCCGAACAAAATAGGATAAAACTATGTCGGTGGTTACATATGGTCTGTACCCGTGGTTTGGTACTGGGAGAAGGTAGTACCTGCAATTCTAACGTTGGAACAGGTACAAACTACAGGTACCGAAAGTAATAATCTTGTAAGTTTAGCTCTCAGGAATTTGGATTTCTGGTACTTTCTTTGCCTACATGTAGTTTATACGACCTACATGAAGCCAAATATTGACTTGGTCAATGTCGAAAGTCATCGTTTTATCTTTTCTTTAATTCCCAAACATGTTTTGATCACAAAAAAGCTAGAAAACATCCCTAATATCGATAATTGCTCTAAAATAGCCGAAAGTACCTTTTTTAACTTTTCACAAACTTATCACCTAAAACATGATTTGCTACAAAATATACCCAAAAGGCATCATATCTAACCAAATAACCTTAGAAACTTGCACCTTTCCTCATTTTAAGAATCAAAAGTGCTATATTTCTATAGCACATCAATCATCTCTCGTGGAGTTAAACTAGTCTCTACCAGTCCTTTTCAAGCTTTTTGGGCTAAAGATGTTAATCCCCTACCACCCTAGAGAGATATTTCTAAGGCCAAGTTTCATCAATCTATTAATCTGCAGACTCATTTTGTGACTTCTCCATCTAATCATCCTAATTGTGTTGGTTATATTGTTCCATCTTTTGATGTCATTGAAATTGGCATGTTTATGTGTATGATCCTCTAAATTTTATAGGCTCTAAGGTAAAAGAGGATCCTAAGGGGTTTTTGGATGAGATGGAAAAGATATTTGGGGTGATGCATGCCACAAACTCAGAAGGTGTGGAATTTAGTTCATATTAGCTGAAGAATATGGCATATCAGTGGTATGAGGAGTAGGAGTAGTTGAGATGGGGTGATAATAAGCTATCTGAGTAGGATGAGTTTTTGAGTATATTTCTTGATCATTTCATTCCTCCGAATTTGAAGAAGGCTAAAGCTGAGGAGTTTGTGAATTTGAAGCAGTGATGGATGACTATGAATGCTTGAAGCTCCACCAACTATCTCATTATGCCTCAGATATTGTGTTTAGTATGAGGGTGAGAATGAGAAAGTTTACTTTGGTTTTTTCTCAGGACTTGATGTCGGAGTATAAGGCTGCAATTTTAATAATTACATGGATATCCCTAGGCTTGTGGTATATATGTAGTAGGTTGAGGACAAAAAGAAGAAATAACCAGAAATTGGAGAGAGGCAAATTAAGAAGTTTAGATATTCAGAGCAAGGTAAAGTCTATTAAATTAGTGGTAAAGATGTTAGACAATAAGGGAAGAAGAGGACTTGGGGAAGCTCGGGTTCATAATCTATGGATAGTGTTCCAAATCCTAAGTCGTCTAGTGATTGTCACTTTCAGACGACAACTGTTTTAAGGCACAAGGTTCCCAATCTTAGGCTAGTGGAGCCCAGTCAACCCCACCCTATCCTCCTTGCAAATTTTATGAGAAGATGGATCGTGGTTAGTGTGATGAGGCAAGTAATAAGTGCTATAATTTTGGTCAATCGGGGAATTTGTCGAGACACTGTCTAGCTAAGGTTGCTTTTAGAGCTAATAATGTTTTGGTTTCCACTTTATCAACTCCTGCACAATAGGGTTCTACTTCTTTATTTAGGTTTTACTCTTTCTTGTGTGACCCCTTATAAGGCTATTTATTTTTTTTTGGTCCTGACAGTGTTTCCAATCCCTTTTCTATGTCTACCCTATGGGTGTGTCCATTGTGGCTAGAAATTTCTGTGGGGATTGTGCGGTGTCCATCTATAATAGGGAAACATTTATAGATCTAATAGAGTTTGATATGGTAGACTTGGATGTAATATTTGGAATAGATTGGGTCCATTTATGCTATACTTCTCTAGATTATTGTACCTGTAAGGTCAATTTCCAATTCTCAAATAAACCAGTGATTGAGTGGGAAGAGTGTTCTCTAATACCTAAGGGAACTGAAAGTTGATTTCTAAGGTATGTTTATATCATATGGTTTAAGTTAAGGTTTCTAGTTTTGAGGGTCCTTCCTTGTAATCTATCTCGGTGGTTAGTGAATTTCTTGAAGTGTTACCGATGATATTCCTTGTACTCCTCCCAATAAGGAAATAGACTTTGGGATTGATCTTTTACCAAATACTCATCGTATCTCCATCCCTTTATATAGAATGGCTTCACATAAGTTGAAAGAACTAAAGGAGAAGTTAAAGAATCTTCTTGATAAGGGTGTCATCCACCTAGTGTATCTTCGTCGGGTTCTCCCGTCCTTTACATGTGTAAGAAAATAGGTCTCTTTGGATTTGTAAAGACTATCAATTGTTGAATAAGGTAACTGTGAAGAATAAGTATCCTCTTCCTAATGATATCTTTGACTATCTATAGGGTGCTAAATGCTTCTATAAGATTAATATTTAGTTAAGTTATCATCAATTGAAGATTAGGGAAGCAGATATCCCTAAGACTGCATTCTAGTAACACTCAACTTACACATCAATTTAATTGCAAGGTGGTTGGCATCAATATATTTACCCAACTTTTGAGTTGGGATTGAATCCACGAGGAACAATATGAGTGGCGATCAAACTAATTCAAAATGATAGATACAAGTTGAATTCAAACAAATGGTACAAAAATATAAAATGGGTGATACGTTCCAACATTAAGGTTTCTTTGTGGTTTTTCTAGTATAAATTCAGGGCTGTGAATAATTAGAGTTTTAACAATTAAACAATGATCTTGGGATTATGCACTACTAAGGTAGTGACATGTGGGCGTTAATTAACAACATCAATTTAGTAAATCAAATATGGGTGGGCTTGGTTATAGATTTTAAAGCTAGTCTTTCAACAAAACACCAAACTTTCACCCATTGATTCTCTCGAATACCTACTAGGTGTGTTCAACAATTGGTAACCACAAGCTCAATCTAGGTATCCCTATTTGTTGAATAATACCCATGGCATAGTTAACCTCATATTCACCGTTATGTCTAAGATAGTGAAAATTTAGCAAACTACACACATAATTGTCTATCATTGCTTTGGTATCCATACCCCTCTTTCGAGGATGACATAGATTCCTAAAGTTCACCCAAAACCCTTCTTTCAAAGATGGACTTGAACTTTCTAGAGGTTGGAGCTTTCACCTATCAAACCTTTGTGGGTATTTGGGGCTTTCACCCATAAAATCCAAACCAAAATAGCATACCAATGACAAAATCCATAAACATGAACTACCAAATGGATGCTAACTATAACGACTGACACACACGTTAACCCCTATTCACACATAACCCCAAGATGGAGATTTAGCTACACATAAGATAAATAAGATTAGTTATACCCATAATCTCCATGAAAATGAGTTGTTGAAGATTTAAACAAATGTTAATTCAAACTCAGCTCTCTCACAATATCAACAATGGAAGTGAGCAAATCATCTACTTAGAAAAGTCTAATGTATTCTTCACCCAAAATTTATACAATATTGTCTTCTCCAAAAATTTAGGCTATGGACTACATAAAGCTAAACCTAAAAATTAGGGAAGATGGAATTCATCCATAATGATAGCGTTTGAGTCATTTATGTCAAATTGGGATCAGCAAGTTCAATTATAGTTTGTCCTTGGGCTGAACTCCTCTGCTTTGCCGCAATCGTGCGTGTGTGGCTACAACCATGAATATGCAACTGCAATTATCTTTAGCGATAGTGATAGATTGACTTATGTTTGACTGCCGCAACAGCGGTTTATCAGGCCGCAATCGCAGTAATCCAGGCCAGTTCCTACTTAAAGTCTGCAACTGGACTTTATTTCTCCCCTTTTTGTCATTTTGAGCTCCAATCCACATATTTCCATCCCTTCAACTCTATGCCTGCAAAGAGTGGATATTAATACATTTAATCACGAATATATATCATTTATTCATTTAAATCTAGGCAATGTTTATGATTGTTAAGTGAGAATGAGTGGTCAAATCACCACTCATCAACACCCCCAACTTAAAGCATTTGCTTATCCTAAAGCAACACTGCCTCTTACCTTAAGGCACAATCATTTATGCCCAATCTTTTTACCCTGAAGGCCATAATGACTTCAATCTTAGTCAAAACCACCCGTAGCTCATTGCACAAGTGTTGGGATAATTTCTCTATAAAATGAAATACTAAAGAATGCATAAGATCTTAAATAGCAATAAAACAACAACCACTAATGCTCTAGAAGTGACTCCTTTGTTACCACAACTATGCTATACTCCATTTTCCTTAGTGATGAAAGGTGATAAAATCATCCACCTCGACTTGTTTTATATGAAGTCCTCATAAGAAAGAGAATTCCTCACATTAAGCTACAAAATACGCAACAAGGAATTTTAAGTGCACAAACTCTCCCTCTCACAAAAATAAATTTCAATACAACAAGTGTTATACCATAGGCTTGCCCCTATTTTCAATCGTCACTACAAAGAAAGTAAATAGTTAGAACTATCAAAGGACTTTCTAAGTTTGTAATGTAAATTTAGGTTATGGTAGGATATTGTTTGGGAACAACATGGCTACTTCTTTCCCTGATTGTCAACATCACACTTTTCAATCTTTCTTTTTGACTATTAGCCACTATTCTTTATTTTCTCTCTTGCCTCATGCCTACGAGTCACTTCCCTGTTCACTACTTTTCTTTATCACTTTTTCTTGAAAATTTCATTCAATTCTATCTTTTATTGGATCCTTTTTTTCTCAATATTTATTTTCATCACTTTGGCACCTTGGCATTCTACTAACACTTTGTGGACTCAAACGTCCTTTCATCAACTTTACCACCACCAACAGACTTTTAGGCTTAATTAATAAATTCAAGTTCAAGAAGGGTATGGTTTAAAAGAGGGATAAGAAGAATGGGACATGGCTAGCGGTGAGTTTACCAAAGAAAGGTCAACAGGCTCAAAGTGGGTAACTAGGGATTATAATTATGAATGGGTAGGCTTTATAGGCTAGATTTGGTTCTAAAATCACAAGGATGGCCCAAGATCATTTCTCCAACTACATACAATCAAAATTAGCTTTGAGAGACTAACTGGGCAAGTTCTAGATAACACAAGTGTACAAGAGATAAATACTAAAATCTCACCACACGTGGCATGCAAAACTTGCCAAGGAGGCTCAATTACCCTTTTCGTGATAGACAAAATTGGAGTAGCTATCATTATGTACAATTCAAAAGCTTAAGGAGTCAGATAAAATAAGAAGTTTTGTTACAAAGTTGCTTTCGTCCATGCCCTTGATTTTCAAAAAATTTGGATGGAGGGCTTTGTTTTTTTTGCATTTTCAATAACATCATGCACAATTTTTTAAACTAGGGCTACAACCAAAGCCTTAGTCTCTTATTTAGGCTCAAAATGGGTAACCCACCCATATGGCTACTTAGACTTTGCCAATGGTGTATTATGAATTCTTCTGCATCCACGAGACTTATACTATGGGTACTATGAATTCCTCTACATATAAGTCTCAAAATCCAAACACAATGTTTTCCCCTTAAGAATGTCCTCACTCAATCTTTCATTGGGAAAAGCTAACCCATACTATTATTAAAATTAATGGAAATCAAAAATTAAAAACAAATAACTCACAAAATTTCCATGCTTCGTATGTACTAAGTTCAAGTGTTTCAAACCAATGAGTAAACACAAGGATAGGGCCCTACCCCCAACTAAAGAGACTTGTAGTGACCTCTCTATATAACACAAGATAATAAATAGGGTAAAAAGGATCCCTAAAGCCGCATGGATAAATATGTATAAGGCTTGACACAGATACATAATTGTGGCCTAATATGTGTAGTCGTGTCACCACAATCGCAGTCCGTAACGGGCGATTGCGGAAACTGAGGCCATCTGCTCCTTTGTTTTAGCCTTATTTTTTGCATGGCTTCCACACTTCAAAACTTGGTTATCCCTTATTTTTTGCTTCCAGGTTGTTCAAAACACTTACAAAACAGAAAAATTATGTGAATTATTCCAAAATAATATAAAGAAAAATATAAAAATGATGGGTTGCCTCACATCAAGCACCTTATTTTTCATCATGGCACGTCGCCTTTATAATCCTCATTTGTGCCTCCACTTAAACTATTTGAACCTTTTTCCTAAATTTTGATCATTCCATCTTCGAGGCTTTGTGGGTAAAAGTTGGGGCATGATGATACATGTTCTATCATGTCAATTTGAAGACTTGAACCATTTGCCCAATTTTCCATCAAATTTCCTGTGGGCCATTGAGAAATAGTGAGAGCATTAGAAGGCTACTACTTGGACATCGGTCTTTAAGACTCTTGGCCTTAAAAAATGGGGCTTTAGCATGCCTATTTGGAAGGTCCAACTCCAAAATATAAGGAACTTGTTCCTTCTCTATAATATTCATCACTTGCTTGGGTGGATTGAATTTCATCAAATCCACCAAGAATAGTGTTGAAAGGTGGATAGAATTGAGCCTTTTCCTTAATTTCAAAGTTGCATTCCATTGGTCGATCATCTTCACCCCAAAATAGGCTAGAGTCTTCATAAGATATTTTCCTTGATTCTCCTTAAATCTCTTGCACCATTCCTTTTATTTCAGTTTTTTTATTCTTATTTGATTTGGTAGATTGGAAAGTAACCAAGGAGTCTTCGCTACAAAGCTCAGCATCATAGCTTGGTTTCTTTTCTTGATAAACTGTCTCTTGAGTAATGGGCATGGTTGTGATGTTTGCAAAAAGTATGTCCTTACCTAATTCTTTTGCCTTGACATTTCCCTTTTAAACACCTTGTAGAATTGAAGCAAGTCTTATGTATTCTCCTTGATTGTAGTTACCCATTCCAAAATGGTTTGAAGCATTGCTTTAATGCCAGTGGTTCCTGTTTGTTTCTCCTTTTTTTTCTCTTCATAAGACCTAACAATCTCATATAAAGAACTAGCAATTGGGTTAGTATATTAGGTAAAGGGTGCATTTGGACAATTACTCTAATGTCTATCTTGACAAATACATAAAGAGCCCCTATACACCCTATAGGATTGAGATAGTAAATCCATCTCTCTCCAGGAAGAAAAGTCACAATCTCTCATGAAATATGGTATGTTGTGATATGCATATGGATTTTCAAGATAAAACTTCTAACTATCAACATCATATTTGTCAGAAGATGCCATAGAAAAACAAAAACAAAATAAACTCTACCTATAAAAGAAAATCACAAAGAAATATATACAAGCTTGAATTTTAGCGAGTGATCTTGAGTGCATTTATACACCTAAGCACCATAACTTACCCATATTTTATCTAAGTTTTGAGAATAAAGTGGCTAGATTTTTATGTTTTTACTCTACTTTGATGTAATTGAGCTAACCTATGTGATTTGCATGATTTCACCTGTTAATGAGCTAGATAAAGTCAAGATAGAACTACGGATTGCGGATGACAAGTGGCACAAGAGAAAAGTATCTTGTTGGACCAAATATGGTTCCTAGAAACAATTTCCAAGACTAATTTGTCATTTATAATTAGTTCAAGGACTTAAAAGGCAATTATGAGAGAAAAGATTATTAAAAAGACTTGATGCTGAATTTTTATCATTATTCATTATTCTGTATTTTTTTGAAGTAGAGATTGGTAGCTTATCTTGGTGAGAGGGGAAATGTTTTTCTCTTGGTTCACTATTTACACACCAAGATCATCTTTTAGGTTTTGGTATGATGAACATACTTATGTTGATTTTCATTTTGTCCATGAGTAGCTAAGCTTATTGGTTAGGGTTATGAAAAACTTGTACCATACTATCTATTTCTATGGATTTTGAATTCATTATGCATTGATTTAATTATATCATACTTTCTTCATTATGCTTGAATTCTCGTGTTTGCAAACATAGAGAACGGGCCATTGGAACATAACATGTTCGATAGAAAGGCTAATGTTTGGAAAAGAGAGTAGTGACAAGAAAATAGGGTTTCCAACCTTTATTTCACACGTTAATGCCTTAACAGGATTCACAACTTGGAGATATTGTATAATTGAGTAAACACTTTTAAGTCGAGAGAACTAAAGTGAATTAATCCTTGATGGTTAAGAAATGCTTGGATTGAAAATTAGAATATGTTTTTCTATAAGTGCATGCATGTATGAACTCTTAACACCCATTGTTAGAAGATATTAAAATCTAAAAGGTGGACATAACCCTAGCTTGTTATTCTCTATATTCAACTATTTTTACACGTATTGCTTCACTATTATATTGAAACTACTAGTTCTGTAATACTCCAAAGTTTCCTAACTAATTTTTTCTCAAGAATGTCTAGTAATATCTTCTAAATTGAATGAAGTTTATTCTATGAGTAATTGTTAAGATTTTCAATTTTTGTCATGTGGAAAATTCAATAAGCTTTCCGTTGATATAAGATTCGCCCAAATCCGATAACCAGGTATAAAGTTATGACTATTTCAGGTTCTTGTCGTAAAATAGTGCCAAATTGGTCAGTAGCGCGCTGCGCCACAAGCTAAAATGGCAATTGTCTTTTTTCCAGTGCTGCAACGTGATTTCTCCAAATCACACCAAACTTCAAGTTCGCAAATAAAGTGGCAACACGATGGCTCCGCGTTACGCCATCCCTTAATTTTCCAGTTGTCAAATTCTAGTGACACGGTGCAATAGCGCCACGTCGCGCCAGCGGTGCAATTTAGGAAAATTTTACTGAAATTAAATGACGCGTCCAGGGTTAAAAGGGTTAATTTCCAATGCCTATTTAAACCCAATAATACGTTATTTAGCCATTCTTCACCCAAAATATACTAGTTTCTCTCAATTTTCTGTCAATAACAAGCTAGGGTTTCAATTGGGGATTCAATTTCAAGAAAGTCTCTCCATCAATCTTTGCTAAACCAAGAACTAAGGTATGCATTGTATTGATTTATGGTTTCCATTCATCCATAAAGCTCAAGAACCCTATTTTTAATTATGAATCATGATTATTATGTTGTGGGTTGCTCAAGTTATGTGATGGTTGTTGCTTGATTCGCATGTTGGGATCCTTATGTGAAATTATGAAAACTACGTTAACATATAAATTGAAATCCATGAATTTGGTGGTTTTTGATTTGTGAAATTTGATGATTTCACCTATGCCTTAAGTTGTGCATGTAAGGTATTTGATAAAATGCCTAGGATGATAGAAATTATGCATTATAGCTAAATTGTGATCCAAAATGATTTCCATGTTATTCTTATGTATTGAAATTGTTGTTGGATTGCTCATGAGTTAGCCTTATGAAATTATGCTATGTATACATGCTATCTTATTCACGTATCAACCTATGATAATCAAATACCCATGAAATATCTCCAATTATTGTATTGTGGATTGTTGATGTTGGTCATATATTCAAGAATGTCATGCCTTATTAGTTTTCTTCCATTGAGTTCTAGGGGTACTTGTACCCAAAAAATATAGTTGTGTGCCTAGATTTAGTGTCATGTTTTCACGATTTCCCCAGTCAAGCCAAGGTCTATAAAGCCCAGTCATGACTCAAGAAAGCTCTTTAATTAAGTAATATCAATAGTATTTCATCAGCTAATGGAACTCTGTGAATTCAGTCTATCCAGTTCAGTTAATAATGTTCAGTGTCTATTTAGATGGAAGTAGGAATTAGCACCGAGTGAACCCAAGGATGGGAACTCACCTGTTATATAAGGGTGTGATTCTTAGAAGCAATCCTTCAATTTTGGAACTACATAGCCAGCGTAGGTTGAGACATCATAGCCTTTTATATGAGGGTAGATGAGGTGGCTTAACCTTTTATATCAGGGTTCCCACCATTCTCACTAGAGCTACCTATTATATGAGGGTTACTCACAGATTATCCTTACCAGTGGCGTAGTATTGACACCCTTCCAATTGGGGTTATAGATTGGACCCCAACTTAGCTATATTTCTATATTTAGGGCATGTCGGTTAGATGACTTCTTCCCATAGTTTCAGTTATAGAATTCAGTACTGTCAGATACGGTCAACTCAAAATAGTATAAAACTCAACCAGTTCTATCAGATTTAGGATTGTAAGATACAGTCACTTATGTTATAAGTTATATCAGCCATCAAAACTCAGTTATAAGTCATGTTAGTTATCAGTAAATTCATGTTATCACAATCTCAGATATAGTTACTATGTATTCATGCATGTATTCTCACGTTCATATTAGTCAGTTAGGTAGTATTGTTCATGTGTATGAACCCCCTGCATTTAGCCTACCTCACATGGATACCAGTACATTTAAAGTACTGATGCATTTGCGCTATGGTTTCTTATACCATAGGTTTAGAGACACGAGCTCCAAAGCATCAGTAGATTCCTGATATCAGTAGTCAGTCAACAGTGAGTCGTCATCCTTCGAGGACGATATGATTAGTTATTTCATTATTTTAGTACTTGGTTATTTCAGCAGTCAAAATTAGTTAGGGACATGTCCCATCAACTCCCTATTTTGACAATCATGTTTTAGAGGCTTTTCAGACTATAGTATGTTTAGACAATTTTGTTTTGTGTATTGATATCCTATCCTAAATGTTATATTTTATCGAATATTTTGTTACAGTTTGAACCTTATGGCCTTTCAATTTATGTTTCTACATTATACAATATATCATGTAGTATATAGGTGCAGATATCAGTCACGGGTTAGCTTGTGGTCCTTCAGGGTCATGAGCCCCATGTAGCATCCCAGGTACCAAATTTGGGGCATTACAACTTCGTACGTAAGTCAAAACCCCCTATTGTTTTATGGGAACAAATGATTAGAAGTGAACTAATCTGGATACAACTTAATTAGAACCCTATTCCCTGTGGGATTTGACCCCAACCTAGTTGGGTTATATATTTGACAATGGCCGCGTACACTTTTGTAAGAAAGTTATAATTTGGGCATATCAAATTTTGTCGCCATTGCCGGGGAATACGGTTGTCGATTGAGTTTATGAGTGTTAATTGACTGTCAGTCAAGTTTCCTTATTTTATATTTTTTTTTGTTTTTTACAGGTTCATTGTTGTTTATTCCATGAACTAGAAGTCCAGGAGAACCATTATTACTTTTCAATCCTGAAACTTATCTCATTGAAAGAATGACTAACCAATAGGAAGCTGAAAGATTAGCTGCTTTGGCTAATGCTCAATTAAATCAATAGAATGTTGATAACCCATGCCGGGTACCTAATTTAGATGAAGAGGACCTGGGAGATGATGATTTTTTGGGGCTAGTTAATAGAAGGCGTGCAGAGGATATAGCTGCTCTAGTGACCAAAAATGTAAACAAAAATCATCCTTTTAGAGAGAGACCTTATCGCCAAACTGTAAAATTTCATCTTAATGATGATCAGGATGGAATGGATAGAGAGGGTGCAACTGGATCTATTATTCCCCCACCATTAGCACCCGGAGCTATGTTTCATATTATAAGCACAATGATTCAACTCGTCCATCTAAAGGGGCTGTTTGGTGGAAACTCGGGGGATGATCCCAATATACATTTAGTGAACTTTGTCACTATTTGTAGGTACTTTGATAACCCGGGAGTGGGACAAAATGTTATCCGCCAGCATATATTTCTATTGTCTCTTTTTTGGGAGGCAACCTTGTGGCTTAATGAGCTGAACTCGATTCTATAACCAACTGAAGATAGTTGAAAGAGGCTTTACTAGAAAGGTTCTTTCCGCCTTCAAGGAGGGTACAATTGAGGGATGAGATCAGTAACTTCAGGAAGCTCCCAACTAAAGCTCTTCATGAGAATGAGAGAGGTTAAAAAAGAAGCTGATGCAGTGCCCGAAGCAGAATGTGATGGATATTCATTTGATGGACACTCTTTATCATTCTTTGAACTCTATCATGAAGCCAGTTATTGATAATGCTGCAGGGGGATCATTTGTGGATCTCACTTTTCAATAGGCCTTGGAAATGCTTGATCAGATGACCAAACAAAGTAGAGCTTGGCATACCAGGGATTCTGTGGTAGCAATCCCTATTGGGTCTATTGGTATGACTACATAACAATGTAATAAGGAGGGAAAATGTGATCAAGACATGGCACACTTGAAGATACAGATGGATTTGTTGAATAAGCACTTATTATCTAAAAAGACTGAAAAAGTTAAAGCTGCTGCATCCCAAGGTAGAGATGATTCTAATTTGGAAGAAGAGGCTAACAATTTGAATAAACAGGGGGGTTTCCGAGGCAATAGCCAAGGAAATTAAAGTCGGACTTATTACGATAAAGCTGGATATAACGATTGGGATCTAGGAAATTAGAAGAACAAGAATGATAGAAGTTGGCTATATATACCTCATAAAAGTAGAGATAATGTTGTAAGTAGCTCTAGCAAGATATCCATGAAGGACATGATGGAGTAATTTTTAAAGGCAGTTGAGGCTACTAACTATGGGGTGACTACCACGAAGACCGACTTGTCTTCTATGGGTTAGTTGGTAAACTTAAACTCCACTTTGATCAAGCAGTTGGAACTGCAAATGAGCCAACTCTCTGTAGCATTGAATCAGAAAAAGAGTAGAACACTGCCAAGTGATACAATTCAAAACCCTTGGAATGATGGATTGTGCATGGGTATTATCACACATGGAGTGGTAAGGTTTTATCAGGCCCTCCTGTGGGTAAGCCTATGGTTGATATAGTAGCAGATGATATTGAAGAATCAAAGATTAATCATCCAGTGGAGTCTGAAAAATCAGATAAGGTTATTGATAATGCAGTATCCAATAGTCATTAGGTTGATGAATTGGAGAAAAATAAGGGAAAGAAGGCTGAAGTGGTGGTTACCACCCTTCCAAAACTACCTCTTCTATTTCCCCATCAGTTGAAGAAGAAGGCCGATGACACTAAGTTCAGCAAATTTATAGCTATCCTTAAGCAGTTGATGATTAATCTACCATTGAGGGAGGCATTAGAGAAAATGGCCAAGTATGTAAAGTTCATGAAAGACCTCTTCACGAAGAAGCAGTTAGTTAGTTTTAAGCCAATGGACAATCTCCATCATTATTGTGATATCTCCATACGGTCTCTAGTGCAGAAAAAAGTAGATCCAGGAGCATTTACTATCCCATACACTATTGGAACTCTTGACTTTGCAGAAGCCTTATGTGATTTAGGAGCAAGCATTATTCTGATGCCGCTATTTATTTTTAAAAAGTTATATTTAGGAGACCTCACACCCACCAACATGCGACTGGTGATGGCGGATAGGTCAGTAAAATAACCTATTGGTATTTTGTGTGATGTGCTGGTGAAGTTGGCTAGCTTCTATTTCCTGTGGGCTTCGTAATTCTGGATTGCGAGGTGAACTTCAAGGTGCCCATAATCTTGGGTTGACCTTTTCTCGCAATCAAAAGTGTGCTAATTGATTTGCAAGCTAATGAGCTCTAATTTTGGATGAATGATGAAGTTGTGCACTTTGATGTGTGCTAATTAATGAAGTAGCATAAATAAATGAGCTTGTTATCAATTATTGATGTATATTATAAGGATGAGTAGGAGGTGCCAATAGAGAAGAAGTTTGCTGTCGAGCCTTTAGCTGCAGTGCTTATAAATTTTTATAGTGAAGGTATTGAGGAGTATGAAGAGTGTTTGTGCTTTGACAGGAATGGGATCATACTCTTATGCTCCTAAGAAGCTGGATCTTGATCTTAAGAATCAACCAACACCACCAGCGAAGCCATCCATTAAAAGCTGCTGATGTTGGAATTGAAAGAGTTGCTAGGGCATTTAAGGTACGTGTTTTTTGGTAATGAAAGCACATTACCCATGATTATTACAATAGGTTTGGGCAAGAATCAAGTGAAAACACGTATTTCGGTGCTTCAGAGATATAAAAAAGCAATAGGCTGGACTAGTGCTGATATTATTGGCATTCCCCCAGTATCTGCAATCATAAGATACAACTTAAGGAAGACTGTACTCCAACCATCGAGCATCAATGCCGACTTAACCCTCTAATGCAAGAGGTAGTTAAGAAGGAAATTATTAAGTGGCTGGACGCATGAGTGGTTTATCTATTTTTTGACAGTAAGTGGGTAAGCCCAGTTCAATATATGCTGAAGAAAGAAGGCATGACTATTGTTACAAACAAAAAAATGAGTTGATTCCTATTAGGCAAGTGATTGGGTAGAGGGTTTGCATGGACTATCAGAAACTAAACTCATTGACCTTACAAAATCACTTCCCAATGCCCTGCATGATTAAATATTTGATTAGTTAGAAGGAAAGAGATGGTATAACTTCTTGGATGGTTATTCTGGCTATAATCAAATCTGTATTGCTCCTGAAGACCAGGAGAAGATGACATTTACATTCCCGTATGTCACTTTTGCACTTAATAGAATGTCATTTAGGTTGTGTAATGTACCTGCTACCTTCTAAAGATGAATGATGTCTATTTTCTCATGTATGGTGGAGAACACCTTGGAGGTGTTCATGGATGATTTTTTTGTGGTAGGAGATTCTTTTGAGCTATATTTAGTGAACCTGAGTAGGGCTTTGTAGCGATGAGTGGAATTTAATTTGGTGCTCAATTGGGAGAAATGCCACTTTATGGTAAAAAAGGGCATTGTTCTCAGGCACAAAATTTCATCAAAAGAGATAGAGGTAGATCGAGCCAAGGTGGAGGTTATTTAAAAGCTACCACCTCCCATTTATGTAAATGGAATGCATAGTTTCGTTGGATATGCTGGCTTTTACCGGAGGTTTATAAGGGATTTTTTAAAGATTACAAAGCAACTTTGCAAACTTTTAGAGAAGAAAGCGAAGTTCTCTATTGATGATGATTTCTTGAAGGCATTCCAATGCCTTAAAAAGAAGTTGGTTGAAGCCCCTATCATTGTCTCATTGGATTGGTCGAAACCATTTGAGATC
The DNA here is from genome assembly GCF_002878395.1 of Capsicum annuum. NCBI lineage: Eukaryota > Viridiplantae > Streptophyta > Magnoliopsida > Solanales > Solanaceae > Capsicum > Capsicum annuum. The sequence goes on along the minus strand of NC_061114.1, from coordinate 164,529,276 downwards.
ATGTGTGATGCAAGCGGTGTTGCCTTTAGAGCTGTGTTGGGGCAAAAGAAGGATAAATTGTTTCATGCAATCTATTATGCCAGTAGAGCAAAGAATGGACCTTAAAAGAACTACATTATCACCGAATAGAAACTCCTTATTGTAGTCTATGCTTTTGAAAATTCTGGGCTTATCTGCTAGAAACCAAGGTGGTGGTCCACACTAACCACACAACCTTAAGATATTTGATGGCTAAGAAGGATGCAAAACTAAGGTTGATTAGATAGGTATTGCTTCTCCAAGAATTTCACTTTAAAGTCAAAGATAGGAAGGGTTCCAAAAACTAAGTGCGGATTATCGGTCTAAGATGGAAGGTGAGCAAGGAGTTAGAGATGAAATAAAGACCAATGATGCATTTCTAGATGAAGAGATCTTGGCTGCTGTTATGGAGAAAATGCCTTGGTACGTAGATTTTGCAAACTATGTGGTTAGCAAGTTGATTCTAAAAATCTTTCTTTTCATCAAAGAAAGAAATTCCTTTATGATCCCACACATTACTTCTTGGGATAAGCAGTATCTATTTTGGTAATGTGCTGATAATATTAGAAAGAGATGTGTACCAGAAGTAGATGTATTGAGTATATTGGAAGCATGTCATGCTTCCCCAGTTGGAGGTCACCATGCAGGTGATCGAACTGCTAGAAAAGGTGTTGTAGAGTGGCTATTATTGGACAACTTTATTCAAGAATGCTCATGAGTTCGTGCTAAGTTGTGACCAATGTCAGAGGCAGGGGTCAATCTCTAGGCGGCTTGAGATTTCTTTGACTAAGATGTTGGAAGTATAATTATTTGATGTCTGGGGCATCGACTTCATGGGCCTTTTTGTAAGCTCATATGGGATGAAGTACATTCTAGTTGCTGTTGATTATGTATTGAAATGGGATGAAGCTATCGCCTTGGCTGGCAATGAAGGAAAGATTGTTCTTACGTTTCTCAAAAAGAATATTTTCTCTCGCTTTGGAGTACCACATACTATTATAAACAGTGGAGGATCTCATTTTTACAATAAAGTGTTTTGAGTTGCCTTGGAAAAATATGGGGTGAAATAGCATATATTAGCAACTCCATATCACCCATAAACTATTAGGCTAGTGGAGGTTTCAAATTGAGAGATTAAAGCCATCCTATCCAAAATGGTGAATGCTAGTAGGCAAGATTGGTCTCAAAAGATCGATGACGCCTTGTGGGCATATCAGAATGCTTTCAAGACAACCATAGGCATGTCACCGTATCAGTTAGTCTATGGTAAAGCATGTCACTTAGTGATAGAGCTGGAGCATAGGGCTTAATGGGTGCTCAAAAGGTTAAATCTTAATTGGAAGGAGGCAGTGGAGCTAAGACTGGTGCAACTGAATGAGAAGGATGAATTCCATATCGGGGCTTATGAAAGGTCAGAACTATACAAGGACAGGATGAAAATGTATCATGATCGGAGGTTTAAAAAACAAGATTTCCAGAAAGGTGACTTGGTACTTCTTTTCAACTCCAGAGTTAAACTGTTCCCAGGTAAACTTAAGTCCAAGTGTTCAGGACTGTTTAAAGTGAGTCAAGTCTACTCATCTGGAGTAGTCGAACTTGAAAATGAAGATGGAGGCGTCTTCAAAGTTAACAGGCGATGAGTCAAACTTTATATTGGTCCAAAAGACTCAATAAAAAGTATTGCTACTATTTATCTCAATAAAGTCTGAGTAATCGAGATAACGTCTCATGCCATGATAATAAATCAGGTGCTACATGGGAGGTAACCCATGATTTTACTTTGATTTTAATATGTAAAATAGATATACAAAAATAAGATTCGAGCCACAATTAAAACTAAGGTTCTTGGTGGGAGGCAACCCACCATTCTAATTATTTTTAATTGTTTTTGATTTAGTGTAGGCGTTTGAAGCACTAAAAAGGTGATAGGTTCTAAAGTCGATTTGAAAGTGAGCCATATTAAAGGTAGTAAGTTTAGGAGTAACAGGAACATTATAGGTAAGTTGTAGTAGTCAAAATGTTAAGGCTTGATTCACGATTCGTGTGAGAGTTGTGACTAAAATTATGCCTCACATAGAGAATGGGGTGCATGGCATCCAAGTTTAAGTGTACTATAGGGTGTGTGACATCTAAGTTTACATAGGCCATAGCAAAGGCATCTCCTAATACTTAGAATAAGCCCACTGCCTCGCATGGGCATTGTATTGTGCGGATCCTAACATTGCCTGATCGGCAGGATGTGTGGCGTACACCTTTAAGATAGCGATTGCTTGTGCATTCCTTACCCAACCGTACATCCTCACTGGTTCAAGTTGGCGATTACTTATGTGGTACCTAAACTAATATCTGTGATAGGTTGTGTGCCGCCTATATACACTTGTGCGACAACACGTGCGCCACACACCATACCGCACATGCTCACTATTGGGTTAGGTGATCTCATGTGCAATGCACACTTAGGAATTTACGATAACATATGCACCGCATACCACTAAAAGTTCAACATAGTATCCAATCTTAACTTGGGTCAACCCGACCTAGATTTCATCCTTTAAATAGACTCCACACCCTAAATGCCCAAATTCATCCTTATTTCACCCCTAAATCGTACAATCTTTGGCTCTCAACAGTCCCGTTGTCCTTCAAGACTCTTCTTTGCTTCATAATCTCAACAATTCTCCCTTTATTTCTTCAATCGTCAATCTTTAAGGTAAGTTTTTATTTCTTAATCCTTCGATGTTGCCTCTTTATGTTATAGTTGTTAATTGATTTCTTGAGGATTGTGGAGGGAATTCTTGCCATAGCTTTGTAAAAGTATTATTGAAAATCTTGGGAAATATGAACACCATTATTTCAGAAACCATCATTATTGTGGATTTTAATTTAACCTCTAAATATGTAGTTGGTTGTTAAATGCAAGTCGTGGTGTATAGTGAGTATTGAGGTGTTAAAACTTTTAGGCATTATTGTGTAATATTTTGAGCTTGTATGTATGAGTGAATTGTTCACAACTAACATGGAAGTGGTGTAACCGTTATTTCACATCTTGTTTTGTTGGGAATGATGTTGATAAAAGTGTAGGAGTGTGATGATGTTTTTGTATTGTGATATGATTAAGTTGTAAGGGAATTTTGTTCAATAATTGGATTATTGAAATGAAGTTAGTGAAATTGGTAGTGTGAAAGAATTGATTTGATTAAACAACTGTGTTATGCCATGCGAAAAGTTGAATTGCAATTTATTTTGTGGACTATGAGGGTCTGATAGAATGAAATTATGAGTTGAAAAAGAAAAGGAAAATCCACCATTTGAGTTGAAAATGTGGTAAGAATGTATGAATAATGTTAAAACCTAAGGTTAAAGTGTATGTCGGCGAAGTCTGAGAACCCGACAACACTACTTAATTAGGTTATGCTAACAAATTAAGTGTGGGGTGGTGATTTCACCATCCTCTTCTTAATTGTAGTGAGTTTTGTTACGTGTGGCTAACATGATTTTATAATGTACATAGGTGATATGGCTCCTAAAGGAAGCAGTGGCAAAGACAAAGTATCCACATCTCAGAAGGGACAAAAATGAGCAAGAAAGGAGAAACCCACTTCATTCTCTCTTCCAGGGCCTCGATGCACTTTTGGAATTAAATGAGTCTTAAAGGATGGTCAGGAGTAGTACAAGATTAATAAAGTAAATAGATATGTGCCACTGGAGCTTATTCAAATGGATATTTTGGTGAGGCACTGCCTACGCATTTTGGCTAGGATCATAAAACTAAAACTTGACTTCATCTTCCAAGACATGGGTGAGTGCAGTCTAGATTGGACTCAGGATTTTTATGCTAATTGGTCCCCAAAGAACAGCAGGAATGAAGTTAAGATTTGAGGGCAAATCCTATATCTAACGGCCGAGTTTTTTAAATCTTTCTTGGGTACTTTGAATGTAGATCATTCTAGGTTGAAGGAATTATACAACAGGCCTCCCAATAGAGCCATCAGGCATACTTTGTATGGTTCAAGGTGTATGGATCGGTGGTTCCATTAGAAGGACAAAGGCCATCATAAAACCTTTCCATATGTTTTTTAAAACAAAGAAGCTCGTATCTGGCTAAGGATAGTGATTGGTAGCCTTATTCTTGGAAATCAGTTCACAAAAATCTTGTGCGATTGGGTATGTTTAGTATATGCTTTAATGACAGATGTTCCTGTAGATGTTGGTGCAGTTATACACGCTTCTATGCGAAAATAAAGGATGCACGGAAGGACACCATTCAGCTTTGGAAGATTGCTGACCACCATTTTAAAAAAGAAAAAATTAAAGCGGAGCCAGTGGATCACAAGTTGCCTCAGAACCTAACGATAGTGGATGTCACAAAGGTAATGGATCCAGAGACCAGACAAGGCATAATTCTTAGCACTGCTAAACATTACGCATGAGATGAGAGATTCTTCCTCCATCTTTATGGCATGTCAAAGCTCATTATGATTAGTAGAGGCCGTGTGCCTACTACTATAGAGCTACGTCAGCTGGATTATGACTATTCACTTAATGACCATGTTAGAGTAAGGTGTGGAGTAGGGGATGGTTTTGAGGAACGTTGGATAATGATGTACCAACAGATGAGGATCGCCGACTGTTAGATTCCAACATGAAGGCCAAATCTAGTGAGGAAGACTCTAATGATGATTCTGATGCAGGTGGCATGACCCCAAATGTGGAAGAAGAGTCCGACTAGCCAAAATTTTTTTATGTATTTGCAGTGGGGACAATGTTTTGCTTAAAGTTTGGGGTGGCTAGAAGTCCTTCTAGATTGCTTAGTGTTTTGTCTTCTATTTAGTGCATTTTACTTTTCCATTTTGAATTTGTTAGTTTAGTGCATGTCTTTTTCTTCTACGAATATGTTAGTTTGTAGTCATAGTTAGGTGTTTTTCTTGATGATGGATAGATGACGATCGTCTGAAGAGAAAATCAGTCAGGATTAGGACCTAACAAGTGAATGTAATTTGTTTTAGTGGGCCACACGACAATAGAAGCATGTGATAAACCTTTACTATTGAGACACCTAAGTTCTAGTTTATGACTCGTGTGGTGATTGTTGGCTTAAAGTGAATTCATATAAATATTTTGTTAAGAGTCTATATTAATCCTATTGGAGTTAAGAATGTTCCATGTGTGTGAGAGGGTATTTACATATTCCTTATTGCAATTGAATGCTAGAACTTGCCTGGTGTGTGTGCAAAAAGAAATAAAGAATGTGAGTGTAGGAGATGATTTAGGCATTTCTTTGAAAAATATTTTTTTTTTCATATGCTCTTTTGAACCACCTTTGTGCATAGTCTTAGCTAACCCTGTTGAGCCTTTAGCTTGTTCTTTAGTAACCTCATTTGTATCCTAATCGTTCCTTGATTAACCCCAACTTGATCCAAATCTCTTAAACACTTTAGTTAAAAAAAACTTTAGTAAGAAGTTGTAAATAGAAGAAGAAAATCGAAAAAATGTAGCCCTAAAGTAAAAGTTTTTGGCATCTGAATCTAATATGATTAGTTGGGAGTGGATCTATCTTAAAAAAATGAGAGAGAGAAAAAATGGCATAAAATTTTGTTCAAAATAAAATGATGTAAACATGGAAAATACTCTCGCCATAAGTTATGTAAGTGATCTTTATGAAATGGGGTGAAAAAAATGATGTGTAAAGTTTGTAGAGGTGAAATTAGTTGTTAGTTATTGGTATTCATTGTCTAATGTAGTGTCTTAAAACTCTTAGGGAAGTTAGTACTATTACTGGCCAGAATAGTTCCTACCCATCGCTTAGCCTACATTACAACCCATAAAGACCTATATGATCCTAATATTAACATTGTGCTAATTTTTGGGTTATATAATTGGTATTTGGTTCTTTGATATCTGTAGAATATTATTCAGATTAAGATATGTTAGAATATATTAGACAAACTAGAGAAAATCAAGAAAATCCTATTTAATTACATTAATATCTAGTATTGAATCAAAATTAATAACACATTTAAAATCTAGAAGAATGAAACATATACCACCTAATTATAATAAAATTAGATTTAGATATCCACCGAGATATTATAAACATAATTTAAAATGAATAAAATACAACGATATAAAGAATTAAAACAAATTATCTCTGAAAAACGTAAAGAATTAAAAATAAGAATAGAAAGACTAAATTATAATATATTTGCCGGAGTTAGTAAAAATTCAATAAATACGCAAAAGGATGAAATATCAAAATTAGAATCACAAATAGATAGCTTAGAATATATATATCAACATGAACTATTCACAATAAAATGAATAAAGAAGAATTTATAATAGATGAAAAAATATATGAAAACTACGAAGGATCAAAAATAAAAATAGTATTTTCTAATCTAGGACGAAGATACAAGAAAATAGGTGAACATTTATACCTAAAAATAGGACTGACAAGAGATATGATTATACCAGAAGATATATCGCGACAACCGGAGATACCTAGAATAGAGATACCAGATTTTTATGCAAATAAAAGACTTATTGGACTAGCTACGATCATACAAGAACTAGCAAATAACTATGCTAACGGAAATCCAATATGGAGCTACTATTCAAGAGACCACCAAATGATATATTCAAATTCGAAAGAACTAAGACAAGCAGATATGGAAGACGTAAGACAGTGGATATTGACACTACTCAACCCAGAAAAACAATCTACCGCACGAGCAATAAAAAAGGGATTTATTTCAGACGGACTACTAACGAGATACTGTAAGATAATTGGACATAAATATCCAGACCACCAATGTTCGAGGTGCAATGGAGAAGATAATATTATTCCAGAAGTACATCTAGAATAAAGAAGATAAAATGCCAGCTGGAAGGATAAGATAAAGAGCAATAATGGAGCAAATACAGAGCAATAATGGAGCAGATACAGAGCAATAATGGAGCAAATACGACAAAAATCAACGAAGACAAGATACTGTACAGAGGCAGAATTATTGTACAAAAGTCTAGAATTATTATACAAAAGTCTTGAAATGTAATAGTAGGATATTAATTAGCATTTACGTTAGAAAAAGTTAGGTAGGCCATAAAGCCACCTTTTTGACTTTTTAGGCTTTAGTTAGATTTTAGTTTCAACATTGTAAGAAAATTTACGTAGCTTAGAAATTTAGGAAAAGTTAGATGGGGATAGACCCCACTTTTTTTGACTTTTCATTACTTTTTAGAAACAAGAGATATGTAAATTCATATTTTCGTTCTATAAATACAACGGCAGAGGGCATTGCAAAAGGCAAGCCTGCAAAGCCTTCTTTTGAAGCAAATCTCACTCTCTCCATTCCACAAAAAAAAAAAAATACTCAGTTAATTAGATAAATATACTCCAATGGAAAAAGCTATGGAACAACAAAACTCAGAAACATCAAAGCTACCGGAACAGGTATATCTATTTATAATTATGAATAGCTAATTTCATAATTCCCAACAATCATGATATGATAAAATAAATTCATATTAGTTACTTTATAGTAGAATTATTCGAAGAATAATATGTTAAGAAGTTTATTAACAAAGAGGAAACAGAGAAATATCCCTAACATATACCACCTAATTATAATAAAATTAGATTGGGCAATCATATGGTCATCATTTGTAATATGAGATTTTTTTGTGAGAGTGAGCGCAACTTGATTCTTGTACCCAGTGTGCTAGAAATAAATTTTTGTAAGCGATTATGGGTAACTCTTTTGTTGTGAGGGACATATTTGATAAAGCGTTGAGTAATTTATATAATTTCTTTGCTTAAACGGTATGCATAAATTTTCCAACTTGATGAGTCTATTCTTGAGGGTAGGTTGTTTCCAGTAATGGTTCATGAATCTTCTTTTTGTTTCATATTCGTTATGTGAGCCTATTTGAGCATCTTGTGTTTTATTTAATGGTTTTAAATATTGTGTATGCATAAATGGATAAGTTGTTTGAGGAAAAAAAAAGCTTTAAGTGTGGGGTGGTGATCTTGGGTGTATTTATATGCCTAAGCACCGTAACTTACCCATATTTTAGATAAGTTTTGAGAAGAAAGTGCCTAGCTTTTTATGTTTTTACTCTACTTTGATGTAAATGAGCTAACCTATGTGATTGTTTCAGGTGTTAATGAGGTAGATAAAGACATGATGGAACTACGGATTGCGGATGACAAACCACACAACAGAAAAGTAGCTTATTGGACCAAATGTGGTGCCTAGAAACTATGTCCAAGACTAATTTGTCATTTATAATTAGTTCAGGGACTTAGAAGACAATTATGAGAGAAATGATTATTGAAATGACTTGATGTTGAATTTTTATAATTATTCATTATTCTGTATTATTTTTGAAGTAGAGATTGGCGGCTTAGCTTGGAGAGAAAAACGTTTTCCTCTTAGTTCACTATTTACACACCAAGATCATCTTCTAGTTTTTGGTATGATGAACATACTTATGGTGATTTTCCTTTTGTCCATTAGTAGCTAAGATTATTGGTTAGGGTTATGGAAACCTTGTAGCATACTATCTATTTTATGGGTTTTGAATTCATTATGCATTGATTTACTTATATCATACTCTCTTCGTTATGCTTGAATTCTCATGGTTGCAAACATAAAGAATGTGCCATTGAAACATAATTTATTCGATATAAAGGTTAATATTTGGAAAAGAGAGCAGTGACAACAAAATAGGGTTTCCAACCTCTATTTCACACGTTAATGCCTTAACAAGATTAACAACTTGGAGATATCATATAATTGATTAAACACTTTTGAGTTGAGAGAACTAAAATGAATTAATCCTTGATGATTGAGAAACACTTGGATTTAAAATTAGAATACGTTTCACTATAAGTGCATGCATGTATGAACTATTAACACCCATAGTTAGAAGATATTAAAAACTACATGGTGGAAATAACCCTAGCTTGTTATTCTCTATATTCAACTATTGTTACATGTATTGCTTCACTATTATATTGAAACTATTACTTCATACTTAAGTCAAAACCCCTATTGCTTTACGGGAACAAATAATTATAAGTCAACTAATCTCCATACAACTTAATTAACACCCTATTCCCTGGGTCTTCGACCCCAACCTAGATGGATTATATATTTTACAACGGCCGTGTACACTTTCATAAGAAAGTTGTAATTCGGGCAAATCAGCGAGTAACTAAAATTTCAAACTAACTTAATATGCCAAATTATTCCCCGACAAAAACACTATTTTTGATAATGCTCAACTGACACATCAATTTAACTAAAAGATAGTCGTCGTCAATATATTTACCCAACTTTGGAATCGGGGTCAAATCCACTAGGATCAATATGAGCGGTGATCAAATTTATTTGAAATGATACATACAGGTTAAATTCAAACAAATGGTACAAAAAGATAAAATGGGGGATTGGTTGCTACACTATTGTTTCTTTTGAATTTTCTTGTATAAATTCGGGGCTATGAATAATTAGAGTTTTAACATTTAAACAAGGACCTTTGGATTATGCACGACTAAGAAAGTGATATGTGGGAGTTAGTCATCAACATCGATTTAGTAAATCAAATATGGGTAGGCTTGGTTATAGATTTTGATGATAGTATTTCAACAAAACACCAACCTTTCAACCATTAATTCTTTCAAATACCTAATATGTGTGTTCAACAATTTTAACTACAACCTCAATCTAGGCATCCCTATTTCTAGCATGATACCCATGGCATAGTTAAACTTATATTCACGCTTATGTCTAAGAAAGTGAAAATTTAGCAAACTACACTCATAATTGTCTGCCATTGCTTTAATCTCCACATCCCCCTTTCAAGGATGACATGGGTTCCTAAAGTTCACCCAAAAACCTTCTTTTGAAGATGGCCTTGAACTTTCTAGAGATTGGAGCTTTCACGCGTCAAACCCTTGTGGGTATTTGGGGCTTTCACCCATCAAATTTTTACCAAAATAGCATAGCAATGGAAAACCCAATAAACATGAACTACCAAATGGATGCTAACAATAACAATCCATACATACTTTAACCCTTATTCACACATAACCCCAAGAGAGAGATTTAGCTTCACATAAGAGAAATAAGCATAGTTATACCCATAATCTCCTTTGAAATAATTTTTTGAAGATTTAAGTGAATGTTACTTCAAACTAGGCTCTTCCATAATATCAATAATAGAAGTGAGCAAATCTTCCACTTAGAGAGTCTCTAATGTATTCTTCACCCAAAATTTATACAATATTTTCTTCTCCAAAAATGTAGGCTATGGTCTACACAAGCTAAACCTAAAATTAAGAAAGATGGAATTCCTCCATAATGATATGGTTTGATCCATTTATATCAAATAGGGGTCAGTACGTGCAATTACTGTTTTGGCCTTAGGCTAAACCCCTTTGCTAGGTTGTGGTCACGGGTATATAGCTGCAACAGCGACTACGTAATCGTGATTATCTTCAGCAGCTGCAGCTGATTGACTATTATTTAACTACTACGACAGCAGTCACCAGGCCGCCATCACAGTAACTGAGGACAGTTCCTACTAAAAGTTTGCTACTACACTTTTTGCTCCTTTTTTGATTATTTTGAGCTCTAATCCACATCTTTCGATCCCTTTAACTATATGCCTACAAAAAGTGGATATTAATGCACTGAATCATGAATATTTATCATTTATTCATTTAAATCAAAGCAATATTCATGAATGTTGAGTGTGAATGAGTGGTCATATCACCACCAATCAATAAACCCAATATGTTCATTAAGAGTTCTTTTTCATGTCCTTTGGTTTGACTAATGCTCTGATTGTATTTATGGGTCTTATATATTAGGTATTTAGCTAATTTTTGGATTTCTTGTTACCATATTTATTGATGACATCTTGATATATTCTAAGAGTGAGTAGGATCAACCCAATCGCCTCTAAGTATTGTTTCAAACTCTTAAGGATCACTAATTATATGCTATGTCTTTAAAGTGTGAGCTTTAGTCTAATGTTTTAACCTTTTTGGGTCATGTTATTTCCAGTTTGTAGATCATTGTAGATCAACTAAAAGTTGAAGTGGTTAAGAGGTGGCCTAGACCCATGACTCTAACTGACATTTGGACGTTCTTGGGTTTATCCAATATTATAGGAGGTTTGTGGAGAGATTCTCTTATATTGTTGCTCTGTTGACTAAGTTCACTCAAAAAGATAAAGTTTCTATGGTCCGATGCTTATGAGGGAAGTTTTTAGATGTTGAAGGATAAGTTGACTTCTATTTAATTTTGACCATGACCGAGGGTACTGATGGTTTTGTGGTTTATTATGATGCATCTCGCGTGGGAATAAGTTGTGTCTATATGTATCATAGTAAGGTTGTGTCTTATGATTCTAGACTAGCTGAATATTTATGAAAGAAGATATCTAACTCATGATCTAGATTTGGAAGCAACGGTGTTTGTGTTGAACATTTGGAACCATAATTTATATGGAGTGCATGTTGCTATTTATTCAAATCGTAAGAGATTGCAGTATGTGTTCACTCAGAAGGAACTGAATCTAAGGTAGAGACAGTGTCTTGAATTACTCACGGACTATGATGTGAGTTTTCATTATATTCCAAGTAAAGCTAATATAGTTGTTAATGCTCTTAGTAGGTTGTCTACAATGAGCTTATGTCATGTGGATGAGTAGAAAAGAAGGTTGGTTAAGGATATTCACTAGTTGGGCAATTTGGGAATTCGTCTTTTACACTATGAAGTTGGAGAGGTGATTGTTCAAGAAATAGTTAAATTATCCCTTGATGCTAGGTAAAAAAGAAGCATATTTCGTATCCTTCTCTTATACATATTAATGCCGATATGGGTCAGCAAAAGATTATGGCTTTTGAGATTGGTAGTGATGGTATCGTGAGGAAATAAGGTAGGTTATGTCTTTTAGATATTGATGAGTTGTGATAAAGGATTTTAGTTGAGTCTTATAATTCAAGGTATATAATTTATCTAGGTTAGACAAAGATGTGTTATGACGTGAAGGAGATCTATTGGTGGAACAACATGAAAAGCGATGTGGAAAGTTTTGTGGCTAAGTGTATGGTGTGTCAGCAAATGGCGATTAAGCACTTAAGGCCTGGTGGCATGTATAAAGAGATTGGTTGCTTATGTAGAAGTGGGATATAATCAACATGGATTTTATTACTAGTCCTCTGTGGTCACAAAATCAACATAATTTGATTAGGGTCATCATGTATAAGATGACTAAGTCTGCACCTTTTTGCCTATGAGGACTACTTACTCTGGAGAGGATTATGCAAAATTTTTTATTCAGGAGATCATCAATTTGCATGGTTATCCAGTTTCCATTATTTTAGATTGAGGTACACCGTTCTTCTCTGATATTTGGCATTCATTTTAGAAAGTCTTGGGCACACATTTGAGCCTTAGCACCGTGTTTCGCCCTTACACAGATGGATAAGTATAGAGTGCAATCAAGACTTTGGAAGATATTCTAAGGGCCTATGCAATTGATTTTGGTTATAGTTGGGTGGATTATTTGCCACTCATTGAGTTTGCATACAATAATAGTTATCACGCCAGTATTGGGATGACTCCTTTTGAGGCTCTTTATGGTAAGAGATGTAGATATCCTATTGGGTAGTTTGAGGTTTGTGAGACTAAATTGTTTAGTCCAAACATAGTTCACTGAGATATTGAGAAGCTGAAGGCAATTTGGGATACACTTAAGACTGCTCAGAGTTGCAAAAAGTCCCATGCGGATGTGAGGCAAAGATAGTTGGAGTTTGAGGTTAGTGATTGGATGTTATTGAAGGTATCTTCCATGAAGGCAGTGATGAGGTTTGGGAATAAGGGGAGGCTAAATCATCATTATGTTGGTCCATACTTGGTTTTAAGAAGAGTGGACAATGTTGCTTATGTATTGGATTTGCCTTCAAGTTTGGGTTCTATTAATCCAATTTTCCATGTATCAATATTGATGAATTGTATAGGCAATATTTCTTTGGGTGTGCCTAATGATAGTGTTGGGATTTCAGATTCCTATTCTTATGAGGAAGTTCTATTTGAGATTTGGGATAGGCAAGTCAATCATTTGAAGACTATGGATGTTGCTTCGATGAAATTCCTTTGGAGGAATCAAAAGGTGGAAGAAGCTACATGGGAAGCTAAAGAGGACATGAAGTCCAAATACCCGTTCTTTTTCTTCGGGTTTGATAATCATGCCTAAGGTATGTGTTTTTCTACTCTTTTTGTTTTCTGACTTTGTTAATGCTTTTGTGATTGCATTTTCGTCTTACAATCGTGCTAGTGGATGCCTTGATTTATCATTTGAGGACTACCCAGGCTACAACTTAGATGATGATTCGTGAAGACTCCTCATGAGTCGTAGGGTGCAAAACATTGTACGACCAATAAGTTGTCCATGGTTACTGCTGTGGTCAAACTTGGACCTCACGAGTCATAAGGTGAGGTCATGAGTCATAGGACGGGCTTCCTAACCAAACCAGTGGATGGCCTAAGGTTGTTGTCTTGGTAAATACTAGAATCCACGATTCTTAGGATCAAGTCATGTGTCGTAGGGTGTGTGTGACTCATGACCATACCAAGTAAGGATGACGTGAGTCACTACCCAGACTATAATCTAGGCAACAAATCATACCTAGTGGTAATGAGTTGTGACATGTCCCATAGCGTCTAGCGATCAATTACCTGCACTTTTAATTAAGTGTACTTTGGTTATTTCCCTCTTTCCCCAATCATAACCCATGACCTCTAAGGATTGGTCATCTACGCATGTATCTATTCCACTAAATTTGTTATGTTAAAAGCATGTGTTTAGAATTTTTATTCATGTGATTAATTTATAGTTTTTGGAAATTGGGTTGAGGTTCTTAGATTGTTATTGATGGAATTTTTTTTCGTATGGCTTTTATGCACCATTTATGTTATGAATTGATACTTTTTAAACTAATTGGGTGCTTGGGCAAGGTAAATGGGAATGGGGTTTTTGTATTACCCCAAAAAATGGATTTGGAATAGAAATTGGTAATAAAATCAACCCACCTTATGAAATTGGCTTTGAAACATATGTTTATGCAAATTGTAATCTCTTTTGGAATTATCGAATTGCATAAAAGGCTAATGGAACCTATATAGTTTTTACTTGAATGTTAGGGGTTGCTGATTTCCACAAGTTAATTGATAATTAACATTTAACCTCGGCAGTCGTGGATTCGCCCATATGGATGAATGATTAGAGCTTGTGGGGTCGTGGATACCCTCAAGTGATGATAATTTAAATACCATATTTATGATAGCTTGCAAGTGTATTTGGTATGATGATACCAACGAGTTATTCCTTAATGGATGATTATTTGTTTAGCGAATTGGAATGCATAAATATTTTAATTGGGGTTAAAGGGGATTGTGTAGGTGAGCCGTGAAAATGGAGGTCCCAAGGGACTGATACTAGGACCCTATATTTGCTGGCATGAGGGTTGGTCTTGATGACCATGTACTTGTGTCACACTATATATTTGTATCTTGGAATTGTTAAGGGTCTTGGATTCCCCCGCATTCCTTGATAACAAAGTTCATGCCGCTAACACGCACTGAGACCATTTTAGCAGAGTGAGATCTAGACCCATATAGTCCATGGGTATAAATGACAATTTAAGCTACCTAGTCTAGGTTAACTTTTTAAAACTTATGCTAAACCTTGTTACCTATCATGTCATACTATATATATATAAATATATATATATATGTATATGATTGTGTGCATATAATTTTGGATTGATGTTGGACTGATTAATCATAGCATTAATTTATCCATGTTCCTTAGTTATATGCTAGTGCTCACCCCACTAACTATCCTCTGATGATGTATCCCCAAGCATTGTAAGGTCCGTACACACATATGTTTTCTTGCGCAGTGAAAGGTGATTTCCTGATTGTCCAAGAGTCAACTTTGAAGTGGTGAGCTTTCATTATTTGGAAGGCCCTCATTTCATAGTCTTATCTTTACTTATGTAATAAACTATTTCTATGGGTACTTTTTGGCTATGGGTGGGGGCATATCCTTACTCAGGTGGATGTTTTATTTCTTAGAGGCTTTTGTGGAAAGGATACGGGTGGATTTCATAAAATGGATTCTTAGACCCTTTCCAGTTGATATATATATCTTGTTATATTTTGGTAACTCAGCTCTATCTTGTTATATGTTAGGGACTCATCCACAGCTAGTTATGTGTATTAGATTGGCTAGACTAATGGCGTTGGTCTCCATTCCTTGGCGTACATGAGATACCCTTCATAACTAGGCCCTATTTAAGGTTGTGACACTAACCTCTCGAATTATCATAGTTTATAGAGAATCACCAGTGTTCCATGTCATCCCTTGTGAATGTAATCATTTCAAATTTATCTATGTCCCGACCCAATTCCTCAGTTCATGATGGTGCCTACCATAACCATCTAGTAGGAAAGTCAACCCGTAGTCCATAATGGCTAGTAACGGAATACTAAAACATATAAGGAAAAGAATGCGAAATAAATGAGGTAAAGATTAATACATAAGAAAATCCAAAAACCTGGTGGTATCAGTACAAGAGATACTAATATATTAAGAGTACAAAAGTGAAATGGCAATAGAATTACCCTAATATTAATTTCTCTCTACATACAATATAGAAACTATTCTATACATAAGAGAGAGATTAATAATACTCTAAACGTCAGCAGTTCACTCTAAGTATCTGAACCATGGTTGCTTTGCAGATGCACACATCAACGACGATAATACGTACTATGATCTGCACGCTACAGAAGTGTAGTATGAGCGCCAAACGAATGGTATTCCATAGGTAACTACTAACTAAGCTCCAAAGATAAAGCAGATATATATAACATATAAACATAATGGAATGTACGCCCACGAGTCCAAATCATATAGAAAGTCAATGAGATAAAAGGGAAAAACTATCATGTTCCTGTCCAAGAGTTTACCATAATAAGACAAAGAAAGTATTGGGGAAAACTATCTTATTCCAACTACACTCAATGGACACCGATGATATACAATATTTCCCTGGGAAATAAATAAATATAGGATGAAGGAATGATTATATATAGCAATATACAAGGAGAAGAAATGACCATAGAATATGAACAAATGAAGGAAGGGATATAGGGTAGTACCATAGCTTCATGTATCTACATATATATATACTCGCGGTCATCTCAAAGCATAACCAAGATCATCATATCCTCATTGTAAGACCTTATTATAATACTACCAAGATTTAATACTATCACTCTATACAAAGGGTGAGTCCCCGCCTTATTGTCCTCAGGTAGGACAGAGTACCCAGTAGAGTTTCTACAAATGTAAAATATTTGGGGAGGCATGATCTGAAATGCGAGGAAGTTAGGAGTAAGAGAAGTTTCATAACACTAGACTTTAAGGCCCAAAAATAGAACAAAAGAAAGGAAAAAATTCCTAAAATACTTCGAGCATCCTTCTTATAAGTGTGGAGCGCTACACACTAATAAAAATAAATCTACTCTACATGACTTCATGGACACCTAATGACTCTAAACCATACTCTGATATAAATCTTGTAACTACCCTAACCAAAGCTTGGCTATGACGGGTATCTCACGTCTCCTATGGATTGGATACCACCCTCTTTGCATAACCTTATGAGCACAATATTAATAATAATAATAATGTGGAATTAAACTCAAAATAAATGAAGAGATGAGTCAATAGCTCAAAAAAAAATAAGAGTCAAAATAATAACCAACTAACCCATATCAATCCATAAAAGTCTCTAACAATTGAATATTAACCAAAGTCGTGACACACCACTAATGTTAGTCAAAAGGAACCCAATATATTCTAAAACATAAGGAAAAAACAAACTATTAAATAATAGGCCTTATGGAAAATAAAAGATTAACTTCAACATATCTTTATTTTCTGAGCTTATAAAGGAAAGATTAACATCTTTTCCTCCTTGTTTTTGAACTTTGTTAAAGATTGGAAATATATTTGATAATGTATGCGGTTATCCCTACCTTGTTTATCATTTGGGGATGAATGTTCCTAGTGGGGGAGACTGAAACACCCTGGATTTTGACCTTTAGAAAATTTCTTGGAATTCTAGTCTCTGGACCAAATACGACTAATGGGTTTGAGCCACATGGTTGGTATGAATGGTATGGTCCAATCGTATGCTGACCAATTTTAGTTGGTGGATGGATTTTAGTCACTGGAATGGGTATGCCTTGAATGGTATGAGTTGTATGATTGGATACAGATTTTTTGGATTGGGTTTTACATTGCTTAATCTTAGAATTTTTCGATTAAGTTAGATCTGAGTATGAGTGGCTGACCATGAGCTGTAAGTCAGAGTATGAATTATACCAGTGACTCGTATAGTTGACAGTGTTCAAACTTTCTATGATTCTATCCTTCTAGAGATATGGGTAAAGTGTACAGATCGTAAGTTGTAGAAATAACTTGGGTAGGATGAGTCATACAATGGATAGTGTTGAGTCCAAGGGATAATTCTTAGGATACGATTGGTGTGTAAAACTAGTATCAAAGGGTGCAACTCACAAGGGTCAATCGTACCGCTGTGATGGGATTTTTGTGCAATTTAAGTGGGGGTACTCTAGACATTTCCTCATTTACCCTAATAAGGTCCCACGGCTTCTAACTCTCTTGGGAGGTTATTTACCCAACTATTCTATTCACTAACACTTAGAAACTTTTCTGAAACACTCTATAGTTCTCTCAAGAGCTTTTGGTTAAGGAAGCTAGGGTTTTAACTAGATGACTAATATATGGAATCTTGTTTATAGTTTCTCTCCATCTACTTTGTCAATTAAGGCATGTTCTCTTCTCTCACTATTAGTATGGTTTTTAAGAATAGTTTTCATGATTCCATTATTGTATGATTTTTGGTTTTAAGCTATGATTTGGGGATTTGGATTTTAAATGATTTGTTATGGTTGACCATGGTTTTAATGATGTATTTACATGATTAATTGTTGTTTTTGAATAATTGGATTGCATGGAAATTGTTAAATGGAAATTGGAATTAGTTTTGGTTATATTATGCCCTCATTGTGTTTGACAAAATGCCTATAAAGATGTTTTTAGTGCATTGATCATTTTAATGGAACTCTTTATTGTTTTAAACTTGGTAAAATAATTATGCATGGTTTAATAGTTTGGAAAGGTAAAAAGGCTAAATGGTTATGCTTGTAGGGTAAATGAGAATCCCCCAAGTGGTTTAATATGGTTAATGGAAGGGTGCATGGAATCCCTTAAACCTATATATGGTTCATTATAGACAAAACTTACAAGTATAATTGGCATGACAATAACATGACTAATGGCCTTGGTTAATAAATGGCTAATTGATTGGTTGGTTTCATGGTAATGGTTTTAATTGGTCAATAATGTCAGGGTTTCTGGTAAATTCGTAGAAGGTGGAGATCCCTGGGGGACAAAAACTAGAAACTTATATTTGCCGATGTGAGGTTTGTCCCAAGTAACCATGTGGCATGATGTCACACATTATATTTAGGGGATGTTGTAGTCATCCCTATTTTTCTTCCCTAGTCGTGAGGCTTTAGGCACTAGGGCCTTTCAGTAGGGGGAGCTAAACCCATATAGCCCATGGGTGGTTTAGGAAAGCAAAGCTAAATTGCCTGGGTAAAGATTTTAATGTCATGCTAAACTCAATTCCCTTTTTTCGGCATGTTTCTCTATATATGTATGGTTTGTGTGCATATAGGTCATTTTACTTGGTTTTATAACTGGCATTATTTTATCCTTATCCTGAGTTCATGTTAGAGTTCACTCTTTAACACATCTTCAGGCAGTTGTATACCCATGCTATGTAGGAAGTAAGCATTCTAATCCTCCTAAATAGTGATTAACTCGGGGACAAGTGTTGGATTAAAGTGGTGAGCTTTCATTATTTCAGAAGGCTCCATTTCATGTGATGTATATTTTTGGACATTTTGATTTATTTTTGGATATTGGTTTAGGCTATGATTGAGGGCATGTCCTAACATGATATTCTTATTCTTTTGGTTTGAGGATTTGTGGTACTGCTATGAGTTTTGAATAGGAGAGATCGATATTAGTGTCAGTCTTAATATTGGCATTGGTATTGGGGCTGGCATTATTAGACATAATTTCTCACTGTTCTATCATATTTGATTTTGGGATTAATTGTATTATTCTTTCAAACTCATTTGGTTATGGTATTATTTATGGCCCTTGGTTCAATATTTGTTTGACATGGTGGTTTAGTTGGTACCATTTGGTAAATTGGGATGACTTGATAGGGATGGTCTAGGAATAAACCTATCCCAAAGTTAGTATTTACCCAGTTATGTTATCTTGTTATATTATTAGAATTCAGTCGGCTCAAGGTATGCTAATGGTGGTTAGGTTAGGTAACAAGGGGTTGTCCCCGATCCTGGTTGGACTTGGGATGCCTATTATGACAAGGCCCCTAGTTGGGTTGGGTCATACACTACGCATATATTTATGTTTCAAAACTAATTTCACAAGTTGGGTTGAGGTTAAATCAAACTCCAAACCATTAAACCATAAAATTTTGGGAAAACCATGTTCCCTATTCCAATTCGCACACCCATGTATTTATTTAGTTAACAATCATAAGAATAAAGAATAATGAACCAATTCACAACATTGGAATTCAATTTATATAATAACTATTCAAAATCCTTCAACCCATATTCAAAGTACTTCTATTAAACTACATGGACAAGAATTATATTCATGCTTTTGTATAAAGTTCGTTTAGGGAAGAAATATATGCCTGAAACACAAAAGAATTTGAAGTTGACTTACAATTTAGAACACAGATGATGCATTCATAGTGAAACCCTTTAATGTTCTTGAGTTTTCTGTTTCAGGGTAAAATAGGGGAATTTGACAGTTGAAAACTGAAGGGATTGGGACTATTCTATTTTTAAAGGTCGTACATGGGGTAAAAAGACCAAAATCCTCTCATCCAAAGTGAATAAAAATAAAAATGCATAAAAATATACCTTGGAGTGGTACACCAATATCACGGAGGTTGTCCTCTGTTCCACACTAATAATACAGAGGGTGACCTTTATGACACGACATTATTATGAACCCGCACTGCCTCAAGGTCCCAAAATGACCTTAAACCCCTTCCAAAAGTTTTGAAACATCCCCAAAATATCCTTTTTCATCCCTAAAAATAATTCAAGTAAAAAATCAATTTCGAACAAGAGAGGGTAAAAAATAAAGTGATGAAACTTCAAGGGTCTTACATGACCATTCCTAACAAATATCCCTTGCCTTGAATATAGTACTTGTGTAACAAGTTACAAAAACTAATTTTTGAACTCTTTTTGGGCCCTATAAGATTTTGATTATGTCTTTTGACTTGATTAATGATCCCGTTGGTTTAATGATCTTGATTAATTAATTAGGTTAGTCCTTTTAGGATATTCTTGTTATTAATTTTATTGATGATATACTATTTTATTCTAAGAGTGAATAAGAGCATGAACCTTATTTTCAAACTATGTTGAATTTGTTGAAAGGGAAACAATTGTATACTTCATGCGAGTTATAGTTGTCTTCAGTGTCCGTGTTGGGACACATGGTTTCTTTAGAAGAGGTTATGGTGGACCATAGAAGGTTATGGATATTAAGAATTAGGACAGGCTAAGCAATATGATAGAAGTTCATAGTTTTTGGGGTTGGCCAATTACTACCATCGCTTTATTAAGGGTTTTGATGTATTTCTTCGCACATGAACCACCTGACTCCGAACGAAGTTCCAATTAAAATTGATGAAAAGTTAGAGGAGATATTTCCAAAGCTTAAAACCTTGTTGACTTTTATTCCAATACTAACCCTACCTATGTGATGACTCACGTTCAAGTTTAGGAGTTGTGTTAATGTAGAATTAGAATGCAATTGCTTATGAATTGAGACAACTAAATCCTTATAATAAGAACTATCAAACACCTGATCTAGAATTGGCAGCTATGGTGTTTACTTTGAAATTTTAGATACAATCTCTACAGTGTAAAGTTTAGGTGCTCACAGACCATTACATCCTTACAACATATTTTAACCTAGAAGAATTTGAATCTGAGATAAATGAGATGGATGGAGTTGATTAAAGACTATGACATCTTAATCTTGTATCACCCAGGTAAGGCCAATATTGTGGTGGATACATTAACCCAGAAATCAGTGAATAGAGAGAGTAGATTTTTTTTGAATGTATCTATTTTTCTATTAGTGGGAGAGATATAGAGTTCAACTAATAATTTTCTAAGATTTAAGGAAACTAGCAAAGGAAAGGTATTGGCATGTATGGAATCTATATCCATAGATATGATCAGATTAAGAGTAGGCAGTTAGAAGATGAGAAATTAAAAAACCATAGATAAAAGGTTTTACAAAGGTATTCAAAGAGGTCAATCTTAACGATGAGGGGACCTGAAGGAATCAAGGTTTATTATATGTACTTGAGGTAGGTTACTTGATTTTAACCATTCACGAAAAGGCTCATTATTCCGAGCAATCTGTAAATTAAGGAGCCAACAATATGTATAATGACTTTATTCAACACTATTGATGGTGAAAGATGAGGCGTGACGTTGTTGACTTTGTTATTACTTATCAAACATGCCAGCAAGTCAAATACGAACCTCAAAAAACTAGTGCTACTTTTTTTAGAATGCTTATACAGGAATGGAAGTGGGGAAGAATAACAATGGATTTTGGGTTGGTCTTCTGAAAAGATTAAGGAAATGCAACTCCATTTAGGTTACTGTTGACCAGTTGACTAAGTCTGTGCACTTTATTCTTGTAAGAGTTGATTATAATATGGCCAAGTTGGCTAAAACTTTTGTGATGGTGATTGAAATGCTACATAGGATACCAATGTCAATTATGATTGATAGGGGTACTCAAATTACATAGAATTTTTGAGAAATATTTTAGTCAAAGTTGTGTTCTAGATTGGACCTGAGCATGGGAGACAGAAGCAGACATGCAAACGTGGTATCCATACTTGTTCATTGACTAGTGTATATTTATTCTAGTTGTTATATTTTCAGTCTAGATCTTATTTTATGATGAACAATCGTAAATTGGTAACTAATATAATGACCCAAATTTTCATTATGCAGAAATAAGAGGAAAAATTTTCACCTAAACTCCCCTTAGTTAATTTTTGCAAAATTTAAGGTTACTCTTATTTTTGAGAATGTGGCAGGTAAACAATTCTAGTATTAATGTGATTGGTAGTATTGGGGTTTGAAATTATAATTTAGGTAGGAAAGGATTACATGAACTCATAGCAACTTTTGATACCTGGAAATGAGTTATAGAACTTTAATTATAGTGATTATCATGAATAGGTTGGTTCGTGATGTTAAAATTCATGGCGTGTATTGTAAAATCAATAAAATTGAGGATATTTCCTAAGTTTCTATCTTAGACCACTACAATAGTGACGAGAATATCAGCGGCAACCTTTAGGAGATAGGGAGCAAACCATTGCAGCATACTTTTAGTACAATGGTAACACACAATAAAATTTTAATTTTAGAAACCATAAAATATTTTCATCCCCCACTTTTTTTAAAAATGCAGTACGATTTAGGGGAGGCAAATTTTAGAGTGTTTGTGGAGTTTTTAATCTTTGGAGATAAGTAATTACATTCTTGTAAGGCCCCGTAAAATTTCTAGCTTAATTCAGTCCTTTAAGCTTGTCAAGGGGTCCCAGGCTTAGAAAATTCTAGCTAAGTTTCCAGTCTTAGTTTAATTTTAGACTTCAAAAGTTGGCAATCTTATTTCGTGACCTTAATGTCCTTTAGTGGTCTATATTTATGTTAATTTATGATCAGGAAGGTCAATAGGTGTTCTCGGACAAGTTTTGAATTTTTTAGACCGCGTTTAGACCATATTTGGAATCCCAAAATAGTGGAACAATGCAATCTTGGCATGCCGCGTTGCCTATCACATTGGTTAATATTATTCCAGGTTGTTAGTCAAAAGTACTAAGACACGATAGGATCATGGTGCGTGCGTCGATGCCATCGATACGCTGCATCGACAACTGCATCGGTACCCAATTTTTAGTCAATAAATGACTGCATCCTTAAGGGTAATTAGGCCTTTCCCCCCGACCTTCAGCCCTCATAACACGAAACTTGGCCCCTTTGGCTAAATATATTCACTATTTCACAATTTCTCAAGAACAAGAAAACCGTAGGTGATTAATTTCAAATCAATAACTCAAGCTTTCCTCCACTAATCTTTATGAAATCATCAACCAAGGTATGTAAAGTGTTCATCCAAGGGCACCTTCCACACTTGGAGCTCAAGAAATCCTTTTCAAAATATGAATTTTGAATTCCATGTTGTGGCATTGATTGTACACATGTAAATGTTATGATATGAATTCCAAGATAGAATCTTTATTAAATTTTCATGACTTTATGTTAGTATGTGCATTGAAATCCTTAAATTTGAAGTGCTTGATATAGCCATGCTGTATTAGTTGTTTTTTATGCCCTAGAAAAGGTTATGTCTTTCATGTGTTTGTTAAAATGCCTAGGTTAATAAGAATTGTGCATTATGACCCATTTGTGATCTAAATGATGAACTCATGATGTACCCAAATGTTCAAAATGACTCTCATGCTTAAGCTATATCCTGTAATGATTTGGTGAAATTCGTATAAGAATAGATTTGTGAAATTATGTTATGTTAGCATGTATTCCTATTAATGTGTAAGCTTATGACTTGAAAATGCTTCATGAAATCCCTCAATGATTGCATTGCAAATTATTGACTATGGTCATGTGTTCAAGAAGTGCCATGTCCTATTTATATCATGCTATCGAGTCCTGGGGTATTTAATACCTGACAATTTAGCTATGTACCTAGAGCCATGATCAGTAGTACTCTCTGTCAAGTTTTAAAACTCAGTTGAACACAGTCAGTTACATGACTCAGAAAAACTCAGTAGATCTAGAATCGATTTAGTCCCATTCAGTATTCAGTTCAGTCCTTAGTAAATTTCTTCAGTTAGTAGAACTTAGTAGTATTACGTCAGTCAATGAAACTCAGCAAACTTAGTTAAGTTAAACAGTACAATAAATAATAGCTCAGTCAAGCCTAGTATGAACTAGGAAATCATTTTAGTGTCTACTAAGTTGGGAGTAGTATTCAGCACCTAATGAACCCAGGGATGAGGGCTCACCTATCATTCAGTAGAGGGTGTGATCCTTAGAAGCAATCCTTGCATTCCATAACTATGTAGCAAATGTAGGTTGATAAATATACCTATGAGTCTAGGGTTAAATACATCTCATTTTAGTTCTCCTACTAGTAAGGGGTTAACAGAAGAGCTCCCTGCCAGCAGAGGGTTAACTAACAAATTTTCTTCACCTCTGGCACGGTATTGGCACTCTTCTAACTGGGGTCACAGGTTGGACCCCACCAGTTCAGTTATGGGATATGTCGGTTAGATGATTACCTTTCATAATCTCAGTCTCAGTCTTCAATAAGGAACTCAGATAGTTCTTTAGATTTCAAGACTGCCAGATATAGTCACTTAGCTCAGTACAAAACTCAACTAGTTCTATCAGAATTAGGACTGTCAGAAATTGTCATTCAATTAACAGTACATCAGTTATCAATAATCCATGTTATTAGTAAACTCAGTATAGTTCCATAAATTTAGAATTGTCAAATATAGTTGTTCAGTTATAAGTTATACGGTATCTGTACACTTAAACATCTGTTAATTAGTATTCAGATTTAGTATTCAATATTATCAGGACCCCAGTTATAGTTCATATATTTATGCATGTATTCTCACGCAGTCATGTTCATGTTATTCAGTCATTTATAATTCATGTATATGAACCCTTGCATTTAGCCTACCTCACTTTGCATACTAGTACATTCTCACTTACTAACGCATACTTTTCTCTTGCGCTATGGTGTTTTATACTATAGTTCGAATGCTCAGGTTCCTTATTGCACTTAACAGTACAGATTTCAGTAGTAAGATTCAGTGGTGAGTTCTCATAATTTGAGGACATGTTTATTTCATTCTTTCAGTATTTTTGTATTTAGTTATTTTTAGTAGATGGAGTTAGTTGGGGACATATCCCATCAACTCCTTATTCAAACTGTTTAGAGGCTTTCAGACTATAGCATGTTTAGAAAGTTATTTCAACTTTGGTATTATCATACCTTGTTCAAACATTGTTTTATTCGGTATTGTTAGTATTTGAACCTTATGGCAAGTTTTTTGCCAGATTTCTGCATTTATTTTAGTTATATTGTTATTACAATATTACTATTATCCACTGCTCAATTACAGTTATCAGTCATAGGTTGGCTAGCGGTTCTTCGAGATTATTAGCATCGTGTAGCATTCATGGTACCAGACTCAGGGCATTACAAACTTTGTATCTGAGCATAAGGTTCAATAGTATCCTAGGATGTCTGAAAAGTCGCATCTAGTAGAATCTTATACATAGGTGTATAGCATGTCACACTTATGTACAGGAGGCTATGAGATGTTTTAGGAACAATATCCCTTCTTTCAGTATTCATATTGTGTGAGTGAGCATGATCTCCTATTAATCTCTCTATCTAATTTGCTTCTCTTTTTCATTTACATAACATGCCTCCCAAAAGGACTAACAAAAGAAGAACCAAAAATCAGTCAGAACCTCAGCCCATTCAGGTAGATCCCCTGGAAAAGCATGTTTCCCTTGTAGAATTCAAGACAGCATTCACTACTCTTGCTAATTAAGTTAAAGCTCAGAATGAATGGCCAACTACTGTTCCAACCAACCCAATGGACAATATTGTTGTAACCAGGAATCAGGAATTTTCCCAAATAAATCCTCCCTTATTCTCATGCTCTAAGTCTAAAGAGGATCTCGACCAGGTTCTGAAAGTTACATATATCATGGGAGTAACTTCTAGTAAGAGTGTCAATATAGCTGCCTATCAGCTATAAGATGTAGCCCATATGTGTTTTAAATAATAGAAGGTAGACAGGTGTACAGATGCAGAGCCCATAGAGTTGTAAGAGTTTGCTACTGGCTTCCTAAACCGATTCTTTCCCATAGAGATGAAAGATGCCAAAGTGTTAAGAGTTCATCAACCTCAAGCAAGGTAGAACGAGTGTGAAAGAATATTCCCTCAAGTTCACCCATCTAACCAGGTATGCCCCTCATGTAGTAGCAAATAGTAGATCCACAATAAGTAAGTTTATTTCTGGGGTATCGGGTAGAGTGGTTAAGAAATGTAGGACTGCAATATTGATTAAGGAGATGGACATATCTAGGTTTATGGTCCATGCTCAATAGATTAAGGAGCAAATGCTCAAGAAGAAGGGGAGAGAAAATAAGAGAGCTGGAATGGGTAGCTATAGTTTTGCCCAGCCAAGGTCAGAGGGTGGTAACCATTCTCAGTATAGTTAGAAGTTTTTAGTTCCAGATCCTTCCTTAGCCGGTGCTCTAGTTCCTAAGTTAAAAAATTGTAACAAAGATAGGGTTACAGGCTTTAATTCTCAAGGTAGTGTCAGCAATACCCGAACCCATCCTATTTGTCAAACTTATGGAAAGCACCATAACGGTGTGTGTAGAGTAGGTAGTGATATGTATTTTAGATATGGTGAGTCAGGTCACAGAGTCCGAGACTGTCCCAAGCCCATTCCATGAAGTCAGCACTGTCGTCCTTCATCTCAGACCGATTACCTGAATTAGTAGGGTGCCACTTCCAGTGCCACCAGTGGACAATACCCAAACAAACTCTATGCACTTCAGTCCGAACAGGATCAGGAAAGATCTACTTATGCAGTCACTGGTACGTTACAAATCTCCCATTTATATGTTTGTCTCATCAGATATAGGAGCTTCTATGTTTTTTGTAACTCTTTGCATAACAGTCAAACTTTAAGGTCAGACCAAATATTAACAGGACCTTTCTTAGTCTCCACCCATTTGGTCAGTCAATTATAGCCTGGTAGGTATACAGGAACTATCTGGTAATGATATCTCAGAAATGTTAGGTCTTCAGATTCTAGTACTACAACTAGTATTTGTAGGAAATCAAAAAGGGAAGATGATTCCGGACCCATCCCTATCTCAGTGCAACATTTTGTACTACAATTATCACAATACTTATGCATGTCTTACGTCTAAGTTCCATGAATACAACTTATATTCACACACTTTCCAAAGAATTGTGTGCGATTCCAGTTCATAGTATGAGGAGTTCCAATTTACTTAGTGTTACAAATCAAGTTCCACGATTATAGGAATTTCAGACTCAGGTCATGTAGCTCATGAATCATGCAGTCATGTCATGCTTTAAAGTATGCTCAGCCCACATGACTCATATTTCACTCTTAGTGATCAGCCAAACTCAGACTATGTCAAGTATTCCCTCAGTTTAGATTCCTCGATGAATCTATTGTGTTGATGCTCTATCCCTTAAGCCTTAGTTACAACATCAGTTTAGTAATCAATATTCAGTAAAGGACTCAGATAGTCCTAAAGGACCATGGCTTTCAGTTATTAGTTAGTTATCAGAATTCAGCACTTCAGTACAAATCTAAACCTCAGTTATCAAAAACCAGTATTCAGTCTTAGTAAAAGTTACAGACTCAATTACTGTCTTAGTTATAATCTCAGTCCCTGTCCTAGTCTAGTTGTCAGATCAGAAACTCAGTTCAGTTTCAAGATTTCCCAACCATAGCATTGATGTGTGAGTAATTTCTAACATATTTAAGACCTTTAACCAAGAATAATTGCAAATTCTTAAGAAACTTTTATTGTTTCTTATTGTTTATCTCTTATTTTATAGTTCAAGCTAATGCGATATAGAACCAATAAGAATGGAAGCAAAGAAGATAAAATCTGGAAGAATCTGAAGAGAAGTATGACTGACGACATTTGTGATAAGTCATCAGCCCTGTGATAGGCTATCAGAGTTGTCGTTAGACTTAAACATGATTTGAAGCCTATGACGACATCTGGTGATATGACGTCAAAAGTATGATACACCATCATGAATGTCGTCATCCTTAAACAGAGAATGAGAACATTTTTGTGTCGATGTTTGTGATAAGCTGCCAGGTTGGTGATAAGGTTTTAACATTGTCGTTAGCCTTAAAAAGCAAAAGAAAAAAGTGCAGAGAAGCTAATGACATCCGTGATAAGCCGTCAGACTCTTGATAAGCTGTCACGGATGTCGTCTTCTATTATGAGAAAACGCTGCAACTTTAATTTTATTTCCTTATTTAGGTTGAACTTTTAAAGCTTTGTTTTAGGGTTTTCCGGAGGCATTCATTCATCATCATCATTATTCTAAAGATGGTTCAATACTTTGAGTCTTGGAGAATATTTTTCGATATTTCTTTCTCTATCTTTTTGGATTCAAACAATACAACTATTTTGGGGATTTTCCTTTGTTATCTAATCTATGATTCACTAATTAATATTCATCTCTGTAAGTTAATCTTCTCAATTATGAATTCAATTATGTGTTTTGTTCTTTGCATCATGAGTGGCTAAACTCCGTTAACCTGAATTATGGGATCTTGGATTAGGTCATGATGATGTGCTAAACACTCAAGATTTAATAGGTGTTAGGATTTCTTGATAATTTTGAGATTTTAATTAACGTCTGTTGGTTGAAAACAGTAGACACACCTACTTTGATTTTCTTGAGAAAGAAATCATATACAGTAGGAAGTGATTTATCAATAGGTACTCGAAAATGCTTCGTTTAATAATCAGCACTATAACAAGGTTGATTAAGCTGAGGTAAAATCTGGGTAGTGAATAACGATTTCCTAAGTTCGAGAGGATTAGGAAATTTGATGCTCAAATAGGTCAAGAGATATTTGAGCATATCTTCGATAAAGATCGTTTGTTATCCTAACTAGCGTGAGAATCTTAAATCACTTTTAGCATCTTTCATGTACCGAAAGCACTAGTGAACATAATTCTGGTTATTTCATAAGCTCTTAATTTACAAACACTGAAACTAAAGTGACCAACAATTAATTGCTGATCATCAAAACCCCCATTATATCTTTTCGTATCATCTATTTGAATTCAACTTGTAGCTATAGTCTCAAATTAATTTAATACTACTCATATTGTTCCCTATGGATTCGACCCCAACTCCAAAAGTTGGGTAAATATATTGACGACGACTGCCTTATACTAAATTAATGTGTAAGTTGAGCGTTATCAAGCATATAGCCATAAGTTACTCAATTTACAGAATATTTTAGAACCATGTTATACACATGGTCTTGCATTCAGTACCTCATGTTATCAAGTCAGTCAATACCTTCTATGCACGATACAGTACATTTTCAGTCCAATTATTGAGACTAAGTATAGTTTAGTCTTGCAGACCTAGTATTCAGTTATCTGTTATTCAGTTAATCAGATGAGTAGTATGTTTATGCAATCGTGCTCAACACCTGGGTGAATAGTTTTAGTTGTCTCAAGTGATATGTTGTGCTAAGGCAGAGAATATAGTGGAAAGAGTAATTGAGAGGTATGTCTAAGCATGAAAATTTTAGGTGCAGTGCATAAGGTTAGTCACCCTACCCTAGATGAGGATGTGTAGGCCTCGACTCATGTTACAGAATCTTAGCTAGGATGATATTTTAATATTCAACAATCGTACTTAGACCATGCCAAGTTTTCCTCCCTCCTTAAGGCCACTAGAACTCTGTAAAAGAGTGTCATAGAAAATCTCCAGTTTAGAATAAGTTTCCAATATGAGTTGGTTCGTACAACCCGTGACTCAGTTTTGCAATCAGATAGATAAGTTCATATGGTTTCGTATCTTTCCATCTATTCGCATTATCCAAAATCTCATGAATGGGTATAAACATTCTAAGATGGACCAACCAGGTTCTAGATCCTAGATCTGAGATAGATGACTATATCTAACAGTCCTGATTTTTGAGCTTTTTTAATGACTAATACTGAAACTGTAACTGTGGGAGTTCTCACTTAACCGACATGAGCCAAATCTGAACTGGTGAGGTAAAACCTATAACCCCAGCTGGAATGTTGTCAATACCATGACACAACTAAAGACCTCTCTGGTCAAGCCTCTCTAACGGGTGACCCTCATAGGAAGTCAAGCCAAAGGTAGTATAATAGTCAATCCTATCTAGAGGGTGACAAGTCTTATTTAATGGGTGACTCCAGCATCATGCGTTGGCTATGCAGTTCTAGAGTTCAAGGATTGCTCCTAATGACTCTTCCTCACTAACAGGGTTCTGCCATCCCTACACTCGCTCGGTGCTAGCTCCTGCTCCCAACTAAAAGACTCTAAACTGATTCTCAACTTAAGCTAAACTGAATCTGATACTGATCATATTTCTTGACTGATCTGATTGAGTTAAGATGAAATTTTCTTGGTTTCGTTTCTGACGGAATACTACTAAATCTCGTTATCTGATTGAATGATATAGAGCTTTGAATAGATTACTCGATTACTATTGAGGTATGAACTAAACACTTGAATACTGCTAGATCTAAGCTGAGTGAACTAAAGCTAGACTACTAGTGATACTGAGATTAGGGAGATTACTGAGATTAATGAGATTTCTTAAGTTATTTATCTGTCTGAGAGTATAGAGTTCTATAACTCACTGAGTTCTGAGAATCATGGCTTGAATGAGATTATCGGGAAAACTGACACTGGCTATAGACTGCAGCTAAATTATCGGGTATAAATACCTTAAGGACTCAATAACATAAAAGCAAAGCATAACCATTTTTGAATTATCATGACCATGGACATTAATTCACCATCACAATCACTACAACATCTCTTCAAGCATTTAGAAATCATAAACATGTGATAGTATAGGGAGACATGCTATTCGCTTATACTCCATTCAACAAGGTCTTGCATCAAACGCTTAGCAATGTATTTAAAGTATTAGCATGTATTAAAGAACACATAATTGGGTAATTTTATGCTATCTTGTCATAATTCATTCACTAAGGCTTTTCAACAAACACTTGGAATGAATGGACTTGCACACAATTGGGGATTTCTAGTCAACATGCTATAATGACTTTAATTCTTTCACATAAGAATTTTATCAAACATATGGGGAGCATGCTTTGCATATTCAACAACTCCTACACTTAATTAACATGAACACATCACTTAACAAGCAACTTGAACAGGTTTTATCATGGACATCACTTGAATATCACATACTAGGGTAAAATCTTTAAACCTCATCAACAAAACATGAATTAAAAACTCAATAATACCATGAACTCCAATTTCAATTCACATGAACCATGAAAATCCATAAACATAAGATCTTTAAATTTTTGAAAAGGGTTGTTGATGATCTTGGATGAAAGGGACCCAAGAATCAACATCTACATACCTTAGGGAAACTCTTTGTTGAAGGATCTTGGAGATATTCTTGATTTCTCTTGATTTTTCATGACGAAAAAATAAGAGTTTTGATTTTGCAAAAACCCTAGTTTTTGATGTTGAATATGAATAATGAAATTGTAAGCCATGATCGGATATAAATAGGGTCTAAAAAGAGTGGGAAAAAGACCAAAAACTCCTTTTAAAAATTGAGTTAAACTTATCGATCGGGGACTGTGACGGTCGAACTGATGGTCCGTCGCTCAGTTTGACGGTCCGTTGGATCGTCCGTCGCACATAAGTTAGAAAAAGAACTCACTACCTCAATGTGATGGTCTCAGCGATGGTCTATCATAAACCCAATGGTCCGTCTGATCATCCATCGCATGTTGTCCAAATTATGTCACACGGCCTAAGCGTGATGGTCCCAACGACGGTCTATCATAGCCTCAATGGTCCGTCATCCTAGCCATCATACTTGGGCTAGAAAAGAGATTTACTACCTTGGTTGCGACGGGCTAGGCAACAGTCCATCCCATGGTCGACGGTCCGTCAACCCATCCATCGCACCTGGGTGGTTCTGACTGTTTTTAGTAAAACGACCATGACTTTTTCATTTGATGCCAGATTTTGACGAAATTGGTATTGATGGAAAGCTTATTCAATGATCTACATGACAAAAAGTCGACATAGGAAAATTCTACACGGTTCAAAATATTTCTCTTTTGGGAAAGCACTTCTTAATCTTTTAGGACTAGATTTACGCTTTACTTGACACACTCTAAGGCTCAGACTATGAGAGAATTTTGCGAGATCTTACAATATCTTCCCCTTGGAAACATTCATCATCGAATGTTGCTTGATAGTATATGAATACTGATCAATTGAACTTACTGAAGGAACAGGAGCATCTAAAATATGATCATGCAATAGAAACTACTGATATACTAAGCTCTCACACTGGACATGCATATCTGATGCATGGAATACTTGGTTGAAGCTACTAATAGGTTGAATTCTCATAATAGACATGCATATCTGATGCATGGACTCACAACTGAGTTGATCTCATGAATGCATGACTAAACACACTGAAAAGCTGAACTCTTTCTACTGAACATGCATATCTAAAGCATGAATGTCTGACTGTACTGACTCTCGAAAGCATAAATGGCTATGCAATAACAACTGGTGTTAACATCATAAGAAGAGTCTGAACATGCAAATTCATGAGTCTAAGGACATAAAAACATCACAATATCATGGGGTATCTCCCCCTTAGCACTCTATGTCCCTCTAAAAATACTTTGCTGAAAAAACTGGGGCGGTGCACGGGGCACCTATGAACTGGGTCATGATTGATCGTCTGAGATCTGAAACTAATGCATGACTCATGCTGACATATAAACTCAAAATGGGAGAAAAGGATCTGCCAATGCATATCATAAAGATTAAAGACTCATAACATACCCTAATATATATCTTGGAACCTTTCCTGATCATAGAGGGTCTGAAGCACATAGAGTCTGTTCTGACGCTAGCCACTATTGGCATCGGAAGGGGTACCCTGCTAAAGAAACTCTTTATCCCTCAAAGCTAGCAATCTACATTCTCGCATTCTGTAGCCTAGCCTACCACACCCAAAGCACACATCACTACTCGATCTACACATACCTAGGTGGCTCTTACCATACTCTTCATAAGGCGGATAGGTACAAACACCACTAGCACTACCCTGGGCTTTAAAGCCTGACACTCCATAATAACTAACATCCCTAAACTTTGGTGTGGGTACACTAGATGAGAATGGAGCTGGGACTGAAAACTTCTAACTATGCTAAAAACAGCTACCACCCTGGGATCCTACTAGAGAGAAACTAGGACTACCTATTCTGGCTTTTTTACTCACTCTCTCTCTTTATTTCGCCTTATCTACCTCAATCTACTATGCATGCATTATCAGTTTATCAAGCTATATATCTCTATTGAGCATAGCTTCTTTACACTTTTTCAACACCAACCTGGATACACCAGCCATAAACTTAGTAATGCTCTCTCTAAGATCAGCTATCAAGTCAGGGGCATACTTAGGTAACTGGTTAAACGTAAGACAATACTCTTTCACTATCATGTAGCCTTACCTTAGATACATAAACTCTTCTAGATTAGCCTCTCTCATCTCTAACAGGGAAAACTTATCTAGAAAGGTATCCTGAAACTCTTTCCAAGTCACGGGAGCTGCATCCTCCCTTATACCCTTCTTCCACATCACTACCCAATCATGAGCAATATCATTCAGCCTATAGGATGCTAACTCTATACTTTCCTCCTCAGAAACATGCATAATCAGGGTCATCTTCCCCACCAGCTATAGATAAAGTTATGGGTCTTCACTTGCTACTAATCTAAAGAATTCTGGCAGGCTCATTCTTATGAAATCACCAAGTTTATAATGACCCAATTTTTTAGAGTCGAAACGTCACACGGTGTTCATGATCTCGAAGGACCAAAAGCTAACCCTCTACTAATTTTTGTACCTGAATACTGCATAATATAGATAATAAATATGGAAACTAGCCATAAGGTTCAAAACATCTAAAAATACTCAAAATTGAAAACTAAATACTGATACATCTGTCCGAAAAGCCTCTAAACTGTCTGAATTGTGGAGTTGATGGGATATGTCCCCAACTAACTCTGTTGACTAATAATAAACTAAGCCTGATACAATAATAATAAGAATAAGGATCATCCTCAACTGAACATGACTCACTGCTATGTCTACTACTGCTGATTGGGACTGAGCTGCTAAGGAAACTCTGGATCTCGTGCCTATGAACCTATGGTGTCAAATAAAACACAATAGGGAAAATACGTCAGTACGAGAATGTGCCATGTATAAAGATGAGGTAAGGCCAAATACAATGACTTATGCATGAACAATTACTTCACTGAATAATCATGAGAATACTGAATAAAGACATATGCAAAAATGCACAAACCATAACTAAAAATATCATAACTCAAAGTACTGAAACTTGGATACTTCTTTAGTGTTATCTAAACTCACTACTAATGGTTGAGATAATGAATAACTAATCTACTCATATCAATGACTGAAAACTGAGCTTTCTACTCTAGATTGACTTCATCGAAGATCAAACTCTCTAGCTGATGATTCTAAAATCTACTATCAATGATAAGAAAAGATTATATCTGAGATCAAACGTATCTAGCCGAAGAACTCTGAATCTGATAATAAGAATACTCAATTAAATCTTAATCGGAGATCAAGCCTATCTATTTGGTGATCTCTAGATCTAATAATAAGAAAGCTTAACTGAATCGGAGACTGAGATCAAGCCTATCTAGCAGGTAATCTCTGGATCTGATAATGAGATTACTCAACTGAATCTCAGACTGAGATTAAGACTATCTAGCGGGTGATCTCTATATCTGAAAATAAGATTACTCAACTAAATCTGATATTGAGATCAATCTTATCTAGCAGGTGATATCTGGATCTAACAATAAGAACACTCAACTGAATTCGATGATGAGATCAAGCCTATCTAACGGGTGATCTCTGGATTTGATAATGAGATTACTCAATAACTTTAAGTAGGACCATGCCTATCTAGTGGGTGGTCCATGAATCAATGGAACTATCTAAGCTCATCACTGAGATAGATAATTGTATCTGACAGTCCAAATTTCTAAGTTCTTTTTTGAAGATTGATACTGAAACTGTACTATGGGAATGCTCACTCAACCGACATTCCCCGAATCTGAACTGGTAGGGTCTAACCTGTAATCCCATCTAGAAGGATGTCAATACCGTGCCACAGGTAAAGACCTCTCTGGTCAAGCCTCTCTAACGGGTGACCCTAATAGGAAGTCTAACCTAAGGAAGTATACTAGTCAAGCCTATCTAGCGATTGACAAGTCTTTATCCTCTGCTATCTACCTCTCTAACGGGGAGCTGCCATCCCTACACTTTCTTAGTGCTAGATCCTACTCCCAACTGAAAGACTCTGAACTGATTCTCAACTTAAATCGAACTGAATCTAATACTGATCATATTTCTTGACTGATCTGACTGAGTTAAGTTGAAATTCACTTGGTTTTGTATCTGACTAAATACTACTGAAACTCATTATCTGATTGATTGATATAGAGCTTTGAATAGATTACTCAATTACTTCTGAGGTCTGAACTGAACACTTGAATACTACTAGATTTGAGCATAGTATAGAACTAAAGCTGGATTACTAGCGATACTAAGATTACAAAGATTACTAATATTACTGAGATTTCTTAAGTTCTATATCTGTCTGAGAGTACAGAGTTCTATACTCACTGAGTTCTGAGAATCATGGCTTAACTAAGATTATCGGGAAAACTAACACTGGCTCTAGACTGCAGCTAAATTGTTGGGTATCAATACCCCCAGGACTTGATAACATAAAATAAAAGCATAACCCTTCTTGTATTATCAAGACCATGGACATTCATTCACCATTACAATCACTACAATATCTCTTCAAGCACTTAGGAATCATAAACAGGTGATAGTATAGGTAGACATTCTATTAGCTCATACTCCATTCAACAAGGTCTTGCATCAAAGCTTAGCATGTATCTAAAGTCTTAGCATGTATTAAAGAACATATAATTGGGAAATTTCATGCTATCTTGTCATAATTCATTCACTAAGTTTTTTCAACAAACACTTGGCATGCATGGGCTTGCACACAATTGGGGATTTCTAATCAACATGCTATAATGGCTCTAATTCTTTCACATAAGCATTTTATCAAACATATGGGGAGCATGCTCGGCTTATTCAAAAACTCCTATACTTAATTGATATGAACACATCACTTAACAAGAAACTTGAAGAGGGTTTATCATGGAAATCACATGAATATCACATAATAGGGTCAAAGCTTGAGACCTCATAAACAAAACATGAATTAAAAACTCAATAATAGCATGAACTCCAATTTGAATTCACATGAATCATGAAAACCCATAAACATTAGATCTATGAATTTTTGAAAAGGGTTCTTGATATTCTTGGATGAAAGGGACCCAAGAATCACCATCTACATACCTTAGGGAAACTCTTTCTTGAAGTCTCTTCGAGAGAATCTTGATTTCTTAATTTTTTTTGAAGAAGAAAGAAGGGTTTTGATTTTGTAGAAACCCTAGTTTTTGATATTAAAGATGAAGAATGAAATTGTGAGCCTTGATCAGATATAAATAGGGGCTGAAAAGAGTGGTAAAAGACCAAAAAGCCCTTTTAAAAATAGAGTTAAAATTACCTATTGGGGTCTACAATGGTCGAAGTGATGGTTTGTCGCTCAGTCTGACAGTCCGTCGGATCGTCTGTCATATATCAGTCAGAAAAAGAACTCACTACCTCGATTCAATGGTCTTACCGATGGTTAGTTACAAACCCGATGGTCCGTCAAACCTTTCGTCGTATGTTGGCCAGGATTCGGTCACACTGCCTCAGCACGATGATTCTAACGACGGTTTGTCACAACCTCGATGGTCCATCTTCTTGGTCATTGCACTTGGGACATAAAAGGGAGTTAATGCCTTGGTTGTGATAGGCTAGGCAATAGTCTATCACAAAGATGATGGTCCATCAACCCGGTCGTCACACCTGGGAGGTTCCGACTATTTTTAATAAAACGATCATAACTTCCTTGTTCAATGCTAGATTTTGACGAAATTGGTATCAATGAAAAGCTTATTCAATGCTCTACATGACAAATAAGTCAACATTAGGGAAATTCTACATGGTTCAAAATTTTTATCACATGGGAAGGAACTTCTAAATCTTTTAAGACCGGATTTACGCTTCACTTGACATGCTCAAAGGCTCAGACTATGAGAGAATTTTGAGGGATCTTACAATATCTCCCCCTTGGAAACATTCGTCCTCGAATATCACTCGATAGGCTAAGAATACTGATTAACTGAACTTACTCAAGGAATGAGAGCATCTGAAATATGGTCACACAACTGGAACTACTCATTCCCTAAGCTCTCTCACTGGATGTACATATCTGATACATGGAATACTCGACTGAAGCTAATCATAAGATGAATTCTCATAATAGACATTTATATCTATTACATGGACTCACAACTGAGTTGATCTCATGAATGCATGACTAAACATACTAACAAGATGAACTCTTTCTACTGAACATGCATATCTAACGCATGAATGTCTGACTATACTGACACTCATAAGCATAAATGGCTATACAATAACAATTAATATTAACTTTATAAGGAGAGTCTGAACTTGCAAATGAATGAGTCTAAGGACATGAAAACATTGCAATATCATGGGGTATCTCCTCCTTGGGACTCTATGTCCTTAAAACACTTCGCTGACAATACTGGGGTGGTACACCGGGCAACTATAAATTAGGTCATGATTGACCGTCTGAGATTTGAAACTAATGCATGAATTATGCTGACATATAAGCTCAAAATAGGAGCAAAGGATCTAACAATGCGTATCATAAAGATAAATGACTCATAAAATGCCTGAATCTATATCTGGGAACCTTTCCTGATCATGGTGGCTCTGAAGCATATAGAGTCTATTCAACGCTGGCCACTATTGGCACCGGAAGGGGCACCCTGCTGAAGAAACTATCTACCCCTCAGAGTTAGTAATCTATATTCTCGAATTCTGTGTCCTGTCCTACCTTACCCAAAGCACACATCACTACCGGCTATACAGATACCTAGGTGGCTCTTGCCACACTATCCACAAGGCGTATAGGTACAAACGCCACTAGCACTACCCTAGGCTTTGGAGCCTGGCGCTCCATCATAACTAACATCCCCAAACTTTGGTATAGGTAAACTAACTGAGGATAGAGCTAGGACTAAAAACTTTTGACTATGCTAAAAATGGCTACTACCCTGGGATCCTACCAGAGAGAATCCAGGACTACCTGTCCTGGCTCTCTTGCTCACTCCCTCTCTTTATTTTTCCTTATCTGCATCAATCTACAGTGAATGCATTGTTAGTCTAGAAAGTTCCATATCTCTATTGATCATAGCAGCTCTACACTTTTTCAACACCATCCTAGACACACCAGTCACAAACTTAATCACTCGCTCTAGGATCAGCTATCAAGTCAGGGTTATACTTAGCTAACTGGTTGAACTTAAGACAACAATCTTTCACTGTCATGGAGCCTTGCCTTAGGTTCATGAACTCTTCTACCTTAGCGTCTCTCATCTCTAATAGAAAACACTTATATAGAAAAGCATCCTAAAACTCTTGCCAAGTCATAGGAGTTTCATTCTCCCCTCTCCCTTCTTCCATATCACTACCTAATCATGAGAAATATTCTTCATCCTATAATATGCTAACTCTGCACTCTTCTCGTTAGAAATATGCATAATCTAGGTAATTTTCCCCACCTCCTATAGATAAAACTTTAGGTCCTTATCAGCTACTGACCCAAAGAATTCCGGCGGGCTCATTCTCATGAAATCCCAAATTTTGGCTACGGTTGAACCCCCTTCTTACTGAGGTAGGCCTACAGCCTAACGATTCCCTTAAAATTTAGTCATCACAGTTTAGGCTAGTGGATGAAAATCTTCGTAAAACTTGGCATATGACACAGTCTCATTCTCAGGATCTACTATATGAGGAGGCTGATCATCAACCCTACGAACACTATCTTTTCGAGGAGGCATACTCTGTAAATAGAAGAAAGAGGTGGATTATACTGAGGATCAACTTAAGCTCATGCTCAATCGTAAGACATGGATACCAAAAGAAGGGAAACTGCTCCTAAAATATCTTATAGCCCCTTGTAAATAAATGTGGTACACAACACACCTATGGACAAAACTCTACTAGATGCCGCTTTTTAGACTCCCTAGGATACTATTGAACCTACCTCTAATACCAAGTTTGTCATGACCCAATTTTCTAGAACTGGAACATCACACGGTGCTCGTGATCCCGAAGGACCACAAGCTAACCCTCTACTGATATCTATACCTGAACACTGCATAATATAGATAATAATGAGAAAATTGGCCATAATATTCAAAAAATCTAAAAATACTCAAAATTTAAAACTAAATACTGATATATCTATCTGAAAAGATCTAAACTATCTGAACTGTGGAGTTGTGGGACATGTACCAAACTAACTCCATCAACTGAAAATAAACTAAGTCTAATATGATAAATATAAGAATAAGGATCATCCTTAACTAAAGAGGACTCACTGCTATGTCTACTGCTGCTGACTAGGACTGAGCTACTAAGGGAAATTTGGATCTCATGCCTCTGAACCTATGGTGTCAAATAAAACACCATAGCACAAATGCATCAGTATGGGAATATGCCGAGTATGAAGATGAGGTAAGGCCAAATGATACAAGCATGAAGAGAACAAGGATTACAAGTTTTTGTTGAAGGTACACATTTCAGATTTACAAATGAATTGAAGACCTTTTGAAGCCTTTTTCAAAGCCTTGTCTAGGCTCGGGAACTATAAAGACTATAATGCGCGTTTATGAAAATGGATGCGGTTGAGCAAGTCTTAAGTTCATCCATGGGAGTGTATGTATTATAGTGTGAAGACATGCCTTGAGTGTCTTAAAAAACTACAATTCATCCCCATTTATGCACTCTAAACCCACCCCCTTCATTAAGGGTAAATGTGTTATTTCCTATCTCTTTTGTAATAGACTTTAAGTATGAACCCCTTAGTCTTATTTTTTGAGTTAGCTCATTTTAAAATCACTTTGTAACATCGAACACCATATTTCCTCTCTATAAGAGGGTATACCACCAAATATTTTAAGCTTCACAAGTGAAAGGTTCAACTTGTGTTGTGAGACGGCTAGAAATAAGAGTGCTTGAGTGAACCGAGTTCCTGTTTTGTTTCCCTAAGAACTTGGTGCTTGTTAATGTGATTTGTATAGGTTTTAGATTTTGATACACTCTTTATTTTCTACATTTTATATTCTCTTTGTGTCAAGTTATCTATCTCCTTATCTTTCAAGTTTGTGTGTTTCTTGTTTCCGTTTGATGTTTTGTATGTGTGGACTATTTTTGTGAGTTTGTGGACTATTTTGTGCTCTTGTATATACCTTTTGGTATCAAATATATGGATGTTTGTGTTCTTACACTACCAATATTGGTCTCTCTAAGTCGAAAAAAAAGATGTTGAAAAGCTGAAAATTCCAAGAAGAAGCAAATCTATCCATTCTTCTAGTCTTGGCCGAAATTGTGTCTTGTTGTTATTTTGACCAAGATTTGTGCCTATTTTTCTTGTGAATTTTGTGTTTTTTTTTGTTTTATAGTGTTACATATTTGTTTCCTAACACGAGAAGAGGTGTCCAAGGTCGAAAATCTTACAAAAAGAAGTTATTTTACTGGTTGGGTGTCTTGGCTGAAGTGGTGTTGTTGTTTGGTAGAATTTGTGTCTAGATTAGATGTTATTTTTCTTGTCTTAGTAGTTTTGTATGTTATCTTGTTGTTTTCCTAACATACTTGAGTCTAAAGTCCAAGATTTGAGCTTTGTTATGTTGTTGTTGAAATGTTGGGAAGTTTAGATATTTTTATTATTCAAACTATTTTTATTGTTGTTCAAGTTGTTCTTGAGTAATATTCAACATAATGCCTTGTTTGATTTGAAAAAGGGAAGAGAGAGGTAAGGTATTGTTTTGTCTTGGCGATACTTTCATGATAACACTAAAGTGGCAAAGAAACAAAGACCTACCAAAAGCTTGCCTACCAAAAGAGTGTCAAAACATCTTTGAAGAAAGGCCAAAAGAGGAAAAGGAAAAGACAAGGCAAA
Organism: Capsicum annuum; assembly: GCF_002878395.1. Taxonomy (NCBI): domain Eukaryota; kingdom Viridiplantae; phylum Streptophyta; class Magnoliopsida; order Solanales; family Solanaceae; genus Capsicum; species Capsicum annuum. Next base: position 164,487,832 of record NC_061114.1, on the reverse strand, counting down.
AAGGTGTTTTTCTATTTTAGTGCAAGTTGGTGAAAGATGATGTACACCTTTTTGAACTTTGGAAAGAGAATCCAAAGCCTTGTCTTGTTACTCCAAAACTGAAAATTCATCACCAACAAACAAGATTAAATAACTTATATCTTGAAAACATTATACTCCACATCAACAACAATATCAACGACCAAAGAAAAAAATAACAGTAAAAATTGTGGGCCATGCCAACAACAAAAAATAAAAAACTCAAGTTCTTGGACATCCATAGTTTCTTTCCTTGTCTCTGTTAGTTTCATTTTCATTGACTCCTATACTAGTTGACAACTAGTAACAACCTACTAAGTTGTGAACTAGTTTTTGAGTACTTCTTTCGTGTAAGTGTTGCTTGTGGTGCTTTGTTCATTTATAATTCTTAATTTTTTTTCGTTCAAGTACGTACAAAACTTCTTTGAGTCTTCTAACTGAAATCAACTCCAACTCAAGAGTATACTTATTCCCAAGTACTCAAGGATTGATAGCCGGCTTACAACACTTGAAGGACCAAATGAGGAAGCCAAGTGTGAAGAATGTCTAGCGTATTTTGAAATAACGTTTTCTTGTTTGGTAGGTACAATTGCAAATGGAACCCAAAAATTCCAATTCCCTAACCGTGGAAAATAATATTATGAATGTCCTCTTACCTAGTCTTGAAACTTTGTCTCTAGGCGTGGCTAGGATGAAGGCAAATGTTGAGAAGTTAAGTTCGAATGTGGACTCAACAAGAGAAAGATTGGAGAGGCTGGAAAGCCAAATGAGTTATCGAACTCATACCACTTAAACCACCACACCTATTATAAATCCTAAGAGCTTGCACCAAAGATTGTATCCACCAAGTGCTACAAACTAAGTCAATCTTTACTCCCAAAGCCGAGAACAAGATGGACCTAGCCATTCCTCACTTCACCAAGTTTCACTAGGAGGAATTGGAACCCAAATTCCATCCCTAAACCTGAATCCTTCACTCCAAAATTCTCCAATTCAAAGACGCTACACTCTACTAAATCTAATTTCTCCTTCGCAAGCAAGTGGACTATTGTGGCATACACCAAGGTATAATTGCTGCACTCTACACTTTCTTAGGCTTGAAATTTTTTGATAAGGATATTAGTATCCAATGTGAAGTAGCTTCGGGTTTACGTAGTGTAGAAAAGCATGAATCTTTCCTTGGTAGTTCTCTTGTTGCATATGTTGGTCAATTTGCTGTTAAGGATAGTTCACTACTTGATCATGTGGGTGATGTGATTCAAAATCTTCAAGTTAGTGTTCACTCTTGTAATATTGACCATGATATTGGATATATTTCTTTGAGCTTGTGTGATGCAAACCGTGCTACTAGTTTTGCTCATGGTAATCATATGCTTGGAAAACTTTTGAATAAAGGTGTTCTGTCTATTAAGAGAAGACTTATAGGCCACAAATAGTTAGTCTTTGATGATATCCTAGTAAAAGGATTGGTTAATATCGGATTTTACCCTTGGTTACACCATCCCTTTGATCTCGAAACACTAGTGGGTTGGAAAAGGGGTTGCCTCAGCTTATGCTTATCTTTCCTAGATGATTATCTTATCCCTATCCTTTTTAATTTTCAAAATACGTGTTTCATGGTAAAAATAAAGGATTGCTTGTTGAATTTTAAAAGTGTACCCCCTCGGCAAGATGTCTTCACACTTGATTTCTTTCTACACTACCTCTTTACCTATGATGATAACCATGTTAATTTCGAATTTGTATTATGTAGTGGTAGGAAGATTGGTTTCTGGTTTTCTTATTTGAATGATGGTGATATGTGGTTGAGCTAGATCTTAAGATCAATTGTGGTACTATATTTGATGAGGTCCTTTGTAAAGGTAATGAAACTAATGTATCTTATGGTTCCTAAGATGAAGGTAGTCTTACATTTTGGGTATAGTAAAGCCATTAAGACCATTGTAGTTTCCTTATCTCTTGATATTTACCAAATCCACTTCCTTTGTGCTATTCATACTAAGCTTTTCATGTCACACACGAAGGACCCATGGGTATATTCCAAATTTGAACAACCTTGGCTTGATGACATATGTGATAGTTTCGGATTGCAATCCTCTTTCCTTGAAGTTTATCTTAGTCATGTCCTTTGTACGTTTGTGGTACGTGTTTCATGATCATAACAAATGATTGTTGGTTGTATTCCAAAAGTTTACCCCCTTGGTATGTCTATATAATTTGTGGTACTAATACTAACCCTCCTATCATGAGGATTGTATGCTTGTTTTCCCTCGCTTTGGTTTTGCAAGGTGCAAATTTGAGGACAAATTCCTTTCAAGGTGGAGAGGATGATACAAGCATGAGGATCACAAAGATTACAAATTTTTGCTGAAGGTCCACGTTTTGGATTTACAAAGGAGTTGAAGAGCTTTTGAAGCCTTTTTCAAAGCCTTGTCCAAGCTTGGGAACTACAAAGACTACAAAGGGCGTTTATGAAAATGGACGCGGTTGAGAATGTCTAAAGTTCATCCAAGGGAGTGTATGTACTAAAGTGTGAAGACATGCCTTGAGTGTCTTAAAAGCACTACAAGCCAACCCCATTTATACACTCCAAACCCACCCCCTTCACTAAGGGTAAATGCGTTATTTCCCATTTCTTTTGTAATAGAATATAAGTAGGAGCCCCTTAGTCTTATTTTCTTAGTTAGCTCATTTTAAAATCACTTTGTAACATTTAACACCATATATACTCTCAACAAGAGAGTATACCACCGAATATTTTAAGCTTTACAAGTGAAAGGTTCTACTTGTGTTGTGAGACGGCTAGAAACGAGAGTTCTTGAGTGAACCAAGTTCCTCTTGTGTTCTCGTAAGAACTTGGTGCTTGTTAATGTGATTTGTAGAGGTTTTAGAGTTTGACTCACTCTTTAGTAGCTACATTTTAGATTCTCTTTATGTCAAGTTATCTATCTCCTTATCTTTCAAGTTTGTGCGTTTGTTGTTTCCATTTGATGTCTTGTACGTGTGGACTATTTTTGTGGTGGACTATTTTTCCTCTTGTAGATACTATTTGGTATCATCCAAATGCAAGGTTTTATGCATGATCAGTTACTACACTAAATAATTATGAGAATACTGAATAAGGATATATACATGAATGTACAAACCATAATTGAAAATATCACAACGCGAAGTACTAAAACTCGGATACTGCTTTACTGTCATCTGAACTCACTATTAATGCCTGAGATATTGAATAACTGAATCTACTCACATCAATGACTGAAACCTGAGCTTTCTACTCTTGATTGACTGCATCAGAGATAAAACCTCTCTATCGGATGATTCCAAAATCTTCTGTCAATGATTAGAAAAGATTATATCAGAGATCAAACCTATCTAGTGGAAGATCTCTAAATCTGATAATAAGAATACTCAAATGAATCTGAGATTGAGATCAAGACTATCTAGTGGGTGATCTCTGGTTCTGATAATAAGAATACTCAACTGAATCTGAGACTGAGATCGAGCCTATCTAGAGGGTGATCTCTGGATCTGATAATGAGATTACTCAACTAAATCTGAGACTAAGATCAAGCCTATCTAGTAGGTGATCTCTAGATATGATAATGAGATTGCTCAACTGAATCTGACTGAGATCAAGCCTATCTAAAAGTTAATCTCTGGATCTGATAATAAGAATACTCAACTTAATTTAAGACTGAGTTCAATCCTATATAACAGGTGATCTTTGTATTTGATAATGAGATTACTCAATAACTTTATGTGGTACTATGCCTATCTAGCGGATGGCCCATGAATCAATAGAACTATCTGAGTTCATCACTAAGATAGATGACTGTATCTGACAGTCCTAATTTTTGAGTTCTTTTTTGAAGATTAATACTAAAACTGTAACTATAGGAGTGCTCACTTAACCGACATGCCCCGAATGTGAACTGGTGGGGTCCAACCTATAACCCGTACTGGAAGGGTGTCAATATTGTTCCACGGGGAAAGACGTCCCTGGTCAAGCCTCTCTAACAGGTGACCCTCCCAGGAAGTCAATCCTAAGGCACTATAATAGTCAAGCCTATCTAGCGGGTGACAAGCGTTTTCTAACGGGTGACTCCTGCATCCTGCGCTGGCTACATAGTTCTAGAATTTAGGATTACTCCTAATGAGTCTGCCTCTCTAACGGGAAGCCTCCATCCCTGCTCTCTCTAGATGCTAGCTCCAACTTGATGTTTCATTTTTTGACAGAACATTTTGCATCATCTTTTTAGGAAAATTGTATGTTTTCCAGCAACCAGTATCTAGGATAGGGATGTAATTTACTTGATTCATATGTAGGATGATGTTTGTTAAGAGCTTAAGTGAACTATTATATACTCGCTCAAAGATGTAGTTGTAAGGTTCAACTTAGGTAAATGTTTAGAGGTTGGGAAACCATATTCATAAAATTAACCCTACGAATCAAAAACTAAGATAAGCAAAGAAACAAATGAAATCCTAAAGCATAATATGATTGTTCAGAGTGCTTTAACCCTGGGTCTTCTCCTATTGATTGTCTTAAGACCTTTATTTTCCGAATTTTTTAATTTCAATTTACAATTTCCAAACTCTTTATTTGGTTACTCTCGCATCAATTGAATCTAAAGTGTGATCTAAAATCAAATCATTGCCAAATCTAGTCTTTGTGGGATCGCTAACTCGACTTTCTTGAAGGCCACTATATTACTTGGTAGACCATGTACTCTTGGCACAGTCAAGTTTTTGACACCGTTGAAGTGGACTTGTTATTTTGAAATTGTTTATTTTCATTTTACTTTTATGTTTAGTTGGTATTTTTATGCTTGGTCTTTGTTTTATTCTTACAGGAAACAGGTTTTTAAATTGATAAGCTGGAAAGGGATCAAGGATTGATAGAACCAATCCTAGAATCCAATAACTTTACCATCAATATAGGACAGAAGCAATCCTTCTACCTTGAATTCCACAAATCCAAGAAGGCCAACAGAATACCATTCCTATGGCTGAACTACAAGCAACTTATAGGAAGGTAGGAAAATGGCAGTCCTACTTCAAACGAACTTGACTTCCCCAATTCAAAGGCCAGTAGCTGAAGGGAAGTTCGAGTTGCAACACAAAATGGTGCATCTTCTTATTAGCAATGGATAATTTGCAGGGCTTTCACATGAGGATCCACAAGTCCACTTGTAGAATTTCATTGAGCTTGCTGATATATTCACTCTAACTGGGGTGACTCTAGATTATGTGAGACTAACATTGTTTCCTCATTCACTTTTAGGGGAAGCCAAAAGGTGGTTAAATGCAGAGCCGGTGTATTTAATTACTTCATAGGATGACTTAGCCTGAAAGTTCCTCATCGGATTTTTCCATCAAGAAAGACTGTGAAACTTCACAGTGAGATAGTGAGCTTCAAATAGAAGCCTAATGAAAACCTCTATCATGCCTGGGAACACTTCAAGTCTCTTTTTTGGGATTGTCCACATCACCAACAATCTATTAAGGTACTTGATCATACTCTTGTTGAAGATCTTGATCACAATACAAAGATTTTTCTAGATTCAGCTATAGGCGGTTTAGCACTAGAGTTGACTTATGATGAGTTGTACACATTATTGAACTGCATAGTACAAAGAAATCCGGATTGACATTCAGACTCTAGAAGTTCTATAAAAAGAATTGTAGGTGTGTTAGAGGTGTACCAATTTATAGCCTTATCAACATAGGTTTCTACACTACAAAATTTGATCAACACATTATTCAGCAGCATGAAGTTGGGAGTAGCACAACCTGCAGGCACAATTAATATCATCCAACAAGTTGTAGGTTGGTGTAAGGTATGCAGAAATTGTGGTCATGTAGTAGCCATGTGTGCTTCAAATCCAAAATGTATGATGTATGTAGGTAATGCTCAAATGACAAATTATAGTAATACCTACAACATGAAGTGGCAAACTCAACAACTAAATTAGCCACGGAATGCCCAATAGCCGCAGGCCCAATCAAATCAGTCAACAAGAAACATTGAAGAGATGATGAAGCAACTCTTAGCTGGTTAAGCACAAATATTTGTAGATCTAAAAAGTCAAAATACAGAATTATAGAATCAGCAAGCGGCCACAAGAATTTTAGAATTATAAGTGGGCTAATTATCACAGATACTGAATACAAGAACACAAGGTGGGTTGCCAGTAGATACAGAATATCCAAAGCAGGTTATGCCAATCACCTTAAGAAGTGGTAAAGAGCTTCAAGGAGAATCTCCAAAGGCAACAAAGGAAGTAGATGCTGAGGTGGTAACCCAACAGATTCCCAAAATAGTTGATTATTCTAGAAAGTCTGAGTACTTAAAAGAAAAAGTTGCTGAACCAGAAGTAAAGAGATACTTCCATTGTCCTTTCCTCAAAGGAGAATAAAAGATAAGTAGGATGCCCTATTTAAAAAATTCATTGATTCATTTAGAGGACTTCACGTTAACTTACCTTTGTTAGATATTTTGCAGAGTATGCCCAAGTATGCAAAGTACTTGAGGGATGTGGTGTCTAAAAAGAAGAAATTATAGGATGTGGGAGATATAACACTCACTGAAGAGTGTAGTACTGTGATGACTCAGAAAATGCCCAAAAAATTGAGAGGTTAGGGGAATTTTGCTATCCCAATCCAAGTTGGGAGTAAAGTGGTTCATGCACTGAGTGAATTAGGGGAGAGCATAAAATTTATGCCCCCATCACTATTTAAAACATTGGGCTTGGGAGAGCCGAGATCAACCACCATGGTGTTGCAGTTGGTAAATAAGTCAATCATATATTCGGATGGAATAATTGAGGATGTCATCATAAAGGTTGGTAAATTCATTATACCTGCTGACTTTATTATTCTTGATTTTTAGGAAGATGAACAGGTACCAATCATCTTGAGGCATCCATTTTTAGAAACCGGAGGAGCGTTAGTTGATGTTAGAGAAGGCATACTCAAAATAAAGATAGAGGATAAAGAGGTGGTGTTTGATATATACAAAACACCCATAATTACGTCCCAAGTTAAAGGTTTAAGTATGTAAATATTATTGAAGGGGATAAGTGTTGGGTGGATAGCCCACAAAAGACCTCTTTAAACTACCTGATTGAGCTTCCTAAGACTCTATCTTCTAAGCCTAACAAGGTGGATGTTGATGAGACTAAAAAGGCTAAAGTTAAGAAACCTATCGCTCTTGATAATTCACACCCAAAGGGCATGAAAACAAAAAGAAGATGGCCTCCAAATGTGAGAAAAAAGATGAAGGAAATATGGTTGAGTTGAGCTGGGTTGTGCCACGATACTAAATCATGCGCTGCTTTGGAGGCAACCCAAGTTAATTAGGTATGTTTTATTTTCAGTTTTTTTAGTTTTAGTTCACTTAGTTTTTGTCTTTGATTGATTCACAGGTTAATGGGAAGTCTAAGTACCATAAACTTAAGCTTGAAGCATGACAAAGGTGAAGTGAGGGGTCCCATGGATCCCATGAATATAAAGGATACTGTTAGCTAGGCCTAGAGGCCTCAGGGAGTATTTCTATCTCTTACCTTTTAATTTTACTTTTGGGACAAAGTAGATTTTTAAGTGTAGGGTGGGGAAATTCATAAAATTTATCTCAATTTTTTTTGGGGGGGTTAGGAATAAGTGAGATATTTTAGTTGGTACTATTTCTTATTACAGTATGTAAGTGGTTTAGTTTGTAAAAGAATGTTGATTGTGTGAATTACTATTTTTGAGACTCTTAGGCTCATGTTTATGACTCTTGTACTAATTGGCTTAATTTTTAATTTATGCTCTTTTTTGGATGGGAGTCTATAATGATCCTACAAGAGTTGATCATGTGCCATATGTGTGTGAGAATTTTGGTATATTCATTGTTGCATGTGATGTCGATAAATTTCCCGGTGTATGCGTAAAGTGAAATAAAGAGTGTGGGTTTAGGAGATAACTTAGGCATTTCTTTGACAGCCTTGTTTTATACCTTCTTTTTGTCCTACCCTTGTGCATTATCCTAGTTAACCCCCATTAAGCCTTTAGCTATTTATTTTTCAACCTCATTAGTATCCTAATCCCTTCTTTGATAGACCATAATTTGATCCAAAAGCTCCTAAGTGCTTTAATAGAAAAAATCTATTAAGTAAGGAGTTTGAGAAAATGAAGAAAAAAGAGAAATTAATGCCCCAAGGTAATAATTATTGTTGTATAATTGATATGTGGTAAATGGTTCTGATATAATTTATGCTAAAAATATTGCCATGATTGTGAAAAAAGATGAAAAAAAATTAATTCTTGTGGTAGTAAACTATGCATCCACCAAGTGTTTGTGAAAATAACTAAAAGAGATGGGGCTGAAACAAAAAGATTGTGTTTGATGAATAAGCGTAATTTGGTTTTTGGAGAGTGATTTTAAATGAATAATGTAGTGTATTAAAGTTCTTAGAGAGGTTAGTCACTATTCCCAAATAGTTTCAACCCACCGCTTAGCCGACATTACAACCCGAAAAAGTCCTAATTGATCCTAAATTTTACATTTGACTATTAGTGGAGCATTACGCTAAGGGCAAGCCTATGGTTCATTGTGTGTAACTTGTGAATCCTTTGTAAGAGTGAGCATAAATTTAAGTCTTGTACACATCGTATTCTATATTTCTTAATTATGAGTGATTATGGGTAACTATCTCATTGTGAGGGCACATATTTGATGAAGGTTGGTGAATAGCATGATGCCCTTGATTGAGCAATATGCATGAGTTTGTGATAACGCTCACCTTACATGTCAATTTAGTTCAAGGTGGTTGTCATCAATATATTTACCCAACTTTGGAGTCGGGGTCGAATCCACAGGAAAAAATATGAGTGGCGATTGAACTAATTTGAAACTAAAGCTACAAGTTAAATTCAGACAAATTGCACGAAAAAAATAGAGGTTTTCAATGATCAAACAAATGTTAAAGTTGTAACTTGCTTCAGAACTCAAAGAAAAAATTTCAATAGTTTAAATCAATGATAAAGAATAAATTAGGGTTGTGATCACTATGATTACTAATCCCTATTAAATAATAGTTGTAGCATTGGGTTCTCATTACTTGCGGGAAACACCAGATTATCAGTTTCAACAGTCCATTTAAGTGTTCTCAACCTACCTAGATGGTGAACTCCCTAATTCTCTCAAACTTAAGAAGTTATTCTATTCATACTAATTTTATCTCAAGTTGATCAATTTTGTTACAGCATTAATCATTAGATGAGAATTTAACCTCCCCAAATCCTCGTTGATAATGCACTACCTTTATTTTATTTCTTAGTTCGAGTAAATCAACATAAGGCAAGATTTATTGTTTGCAACCAAAAGAAATAATTAATACAAAATACTTATCAAGATGTTCCCACAATCACTCGAACCCTAACCAACTATTAAATCCATAGAGGAATAATCATAGATCCCACAACCCTAGTTGTGGGTTATAGTTCCACATGAAAGAGAAACCAATAAAAATAACTAAATTCATAATTCAAAGTGATTAAACTTACAAAAGATGTAGTCAGAAATTGATTCACTTCCACGTTCAAAAGAAAATTCCCACAACTAGATCAAAGATTTGAAAATTGAATTCTAAGTTCAGAGACCCCAAAGAGAGGTGAACTCCCTTGGAATAAGTTTTTCGCCCCCTGAGATATCAAGATAATGAATGAAACCCTAGAAGCTGCTATTTATATATTCATAACTTAAGAAAAATTCAAATTCATATTTTTGCCCCTTAGGTGAAGACATGTCTGATGGCTTATTAGAGTTCTGATAGCTTATCAGAATATGTCGTTACGTATGCTTTAAATTTTTGCCTTCTTCTTATGTATGATGACATTTTTGATGGCTTATCAGACACCTAATGACTTATCGCAGAAGTCGTCACATCTTTACTTCAATTTGTCAAGCATTTCCCAAGCCTGACGATAAGCCTGGCGGCTTATCACATCTCTGACAGCCTATCACAGGTTTTCGTCACTTCTTCTAGCTGAATCTTATTCTCTGCCTAAGGCTGACGATGAGTCTGATAACTTATCAGGGAGTTGACAACCTATCATAAAAGTCGTCAACTACACTTTCCTTCTTATTTTGCTCAAAATTCAACTCTTTTATATCAGTTTTGGTTGGTTCTCTTGCATCTTGACTTTTACTGCAATAACAAAGAGAAAACAATAAAAAATGACAAAAGTTGCTTAAGACTTTGCAATTATTCTTATTTAAAAGCCTCAAATATGTTATCATCTGCTCACACATCATCACCCTCAACTTAAAACAATTGTTTATCCTCAAGCAACTAAAACACAACCAAGAGGATACTAAATACATATGGCAGTCGATCATCAATTTTAGCTCAAAACACATTACCCTCTCCATGTTCAGTCACTCTAAACCCAGTTATGTAAATCCATGAAGATCAACAATGTGACGAAAAGGAATCAAGATATGGCATCAAATTAGCAACAATAACTATGCATATGTACAAATTACACTACCCAAACAAGTAGGCAACTAGCAATGCAACCGATGTGCCTTTACAACAAATAAGTCCCTCCTTACTCATATATGAAATCAAACATGTAAATGCAGGGACGGTCAAGAGAAACTCACTCTCAAAAAGAAGTTCCAGTCAATGTATGCCAAATACCATAAACTTGCCCTTATTTTTTCTTTGGCTTGTAATGTAGGATAAGGGATGGTATGATACTTGATGATATTTAAAGTGACTAAGCC
>NC_061114.1:164425019-164474034 GCF_002878395.1 Capsicum annuum | reverse complement strand
AAGAATGGAAACCACAGAAACCTTATAGATTTTATAGAATATGGGTTAAAAGTATTTTTTGGACTGAAGCCAAACTGCACAGCCATATAATGGGTCACATAAAATAGGGTAGAACCTGAATTAACCAAACTAAACATCACGAGAGAATAGTTGTAACATACCAATAACAATATTTAGGGATGAGTTAGATTCCTCATAAGTAACAAGAGAAGAGAGACAATTATTACTAGTGTCGGTACATAAAGTGGTGCCCTTAGATATAGAAGCCCAAAAAGTGGAAACCAAACCTTATTAGCCTAGAGGAAACCCTAGCTAAAGGAAAATATGACTGTATATAACCAAGTTGACCATAATTATAGCACTTATTTCTCCCTCCTCATGATATCCATAGTAAAGTTGCCCAAAAAATCAACAAGGAGGATAATGTGGGGTTGATTGAGCTCAACTCACCTGAGATTGAGTACCCTATGCCTTAGGATAACTACTAGCCTTTAAACAATGATCACCACATGGCTTAGGATATGAAGCACTAGAACATGAATGCAAATTTCCCTAATTCTTCTATTTAGTCCACTGTCTACCATCTCTCCCACTATTTTGCTAATTTGTACCCTACTTTGAATATCTAAACTATTTGTTAGCTCTCTCCTCTATCTATGCCGATATCTTTTTCTCATACTCCACCTATTGCAGATAAACCTCTAGCCTGGATATGTCTATATCATTATTCAACTTAATATCCTTACACTCTAACACTAAGTTAAGGGACAAACTAAAATCAAACATTCGTATTTGGTGAAGTTTAAGCAACCAACATAGACATATCGTGCTGTGACACTAAATCAAGCACTTCCTGTGAAGCAACCCAAAAATTTGGTTTTCCTTCTTACTTTTGTTTTTCTTATTATTTATGCGCATTAGTATGAGGATGATTTATTGAAGTATGCAGGGTCTACTTGAGCTAAGAAAAAGATGAAAAGGCAACAACTCCATTACCAATTAAGTATGTCTCAGATTGAGTCCTACATCTTAGACAATTACCATGAATGTAGACTCCACCCATGGAAATCAGGGCAGCTTACTAAGAAATTTGAGGCAGCTAGATCAAAGAAGGTCAATGTAATGGGTGCAGAAGGTAAGGCTTTTATATATGAATTTTTGGATTTTAAGAAATAGGTTAAATACCTTGTTAGAGACATGGAAGGATTAGAAGCCAAGGATAAGGTTCTAATCAAGACAACTAGAACTCTAGACAATGGAATTAAGGTCAAAGCTATTATGGAAAACTATAAATGGTTTAGGCATAGACATAGAAGTAGGGATAGTGATGGTGATTGGAATAAAAAAGATGAGTAAAAAAACAAGAGTGGCATATATGTTCCATAAAGATCCATGATACCGAGTTAGCAAATTCAAGGATCAAAGATTTGCTTGCAAAACTTGTTAAAGGGTCGGTGGGTCAAGAAATACTTTAAGTAGATTAGGGCAGACATTTTAGGGCGGGTCCAAAAACTTGAGTCCCATGCAACTGCCATTTAGCAGCTTGAGAAATAGTTTTGAAAGATATCCACCAGCACTAAAACAATATCAATCAGGCATACTCTCGAGAAACAACATCTAAAATCCTAAGAATGATAACCATCACCTATCCATCATTACTCAGAGAAGTAAGGCTATTTCTAATCTACCTATCCATGTGACTGATGACAAAAAGAATAATCCCATGTTTATTACTGATATGGATGAGAATAAATTTGAGATTATTGTAACAAATGAAGATGCATCTGAAAAACCTTTAATTTATAAAAAAAGTATAAGTATGATTAAAAAATAATAAAGAAGTCACACCAGTATTGAACCCTATTCCAAGAACTCCACCTTTTTCCCCGAAGATTTAAGAAGAAATCAAAATAGGAAAAATATTAAAAATATTTTTTGTTGCTGAAAGAGTTGTCTGCAAACAACCTCTTGGGGAAGATCTAGAGCAAAGGTCGGGCTATGTGAAGTTTATGAAGGACTTGGTAAAAAAGAAGAGAATAGAGAGTTTTGAGCTTGTGGGTAATGTGCACCATTGTAGTGCAACTGTGTCTCACTCTCTAATTGAGAAGAAGGAGAATCGAAGATGCTTCATAATTCTGTGTACTATCGGTTCTTCAAATTTTGCAAGGGCCTTATGTGACTTGGGTTCTAGTAGTAACCTAATGCCGCTAGTCATTTACATGCTGTTGGGATCATCTATGAGACTTCTAATGGCAGATCCTATAGTGAAGAAATATATGGGAATATTATGTTATGTATTTGTAAAGGTAGCATCTTTCATGTTGTTTGTTGATATTGTAATTCTTCACTGTGTGTGATACTAGGAAGGCCATTTCTTATGACTGAACAGGAATTATTTGAAATGTAGAATGGACATATCACATTTTAGCTGGATAATGGCAAGTTAATTTTAATGTATGTTAGTATTTTAAGTAGCCAAAGGATATGTGTGTGATCTCTATGATTGATACTATGGATGAGGATGAGTTAGTAGTTCCTATTGAGGAGAGACTAGGTGTTGAGGCACTTGGGCAGTGATAATAAATTTTTATAGTGATACTATTGGCGAGTATGATAAGATAGTAAGTGAACTTATTGATTAGGGTTAATACACTTATACACAAAGAATTTGGATCTTGATATGAAGAATAGAGTAACCCTACCAGCTAAACCGTCTATGGAAGAACCTCTAATATTGTAGCTAAAAGCCTTCTTCTCATCTGTGTTATGTATTTTTGGGGGCCAACAATACCTGTCGGTTATCATTGTAACTGATTTATTAGAGTGAAAGGTTGAGGCCTTAGTGTCTATTTTATAGATGTTCAAAATGGCCATTAGATGCACCGTTGCTGACGTTATTGGAATTCCACTTGGGATTTGTACTCACACATCCAACTTGAGCCAAATTGTATACCTAGAGCATAAACATAGATTGAACCCACCAATGTAAAACATCATAAAGAAACAAATAATTATGTAGTTGGATGTTGATATGGTTTATATGATTATTGGCAGCAAATGGGTGAGCCTCATCTAATATGTGCTAAAGAAGGGTAGAATCATCATGATTTCTAATGAGAAAAATGAGATAATTCCTATGAGGCCAGTCAGTGGATGTTGATTTTTCATGGACTATAGGAAGCTTAATTCATTAACAAAGAAGTACTATGTCTTTCATGGACCTGATGTAAGATAATCTTTTTGGTAGAGGATGATATTATTTTCTAGATAGTTATTTGGGGTACAGTAAAATTTCTATTATCCCTATTGGGATTTTTGAATTTAAAAGGATGCCTTATGGCCTATGTTACACCCTCACCACTTTTCAACAATGCACGATTCTATTTTTTTTATAGGGTAGAGGACACTATTAAGGTTTTCATAGATGACTTTTCAATTGTGGGTAACTAATTTGATGATTTCTTAGCGCATCTTGCCAACATTCTAAGTACATGTAAGGAATTTAACTTGTTGCTAAACTAGGAAAATTTCCATTCATGGTTAAGGAAGGAATAATGCTTGGTCATAAGATTACTAAGAAGGGGACAGAGGCTGACAAGGCAATGATTATGGGTGATTGAGGAATTGCCATCACCAATTTCTATAAGGGTATTCATAGTCTTTTGGGCATCAATATTTCTGTAGATAATTCATCATGGACTTCTTTAAAATTATGAATCTTTTGTGCAAGTTGTAGGAAAAATATGTAAATTTCATGTTTGATAAGGCGTGTCTAAAAGCATTCAACTGCCTGATAGAGAGGTTGATCTCACCCCCCATCACTAGATATCCTAGTTTGGCTTTTCCATTTGAGGTCATGTGTAATTCTAGTGGTATGGATCTAGGTGCAATCCTAGGTCATAGGCAAGAGAAGATCTTATATCCCATCTGCTATTCCAATAAAGCACTTAATCCTATGCAGAACAATTACATTGTTACTGAATAATGTTGCTTATTGTTCTGTTAGCATTTGAGAAACTTTTTACTTGATTGGAACAAAAGTCATTGTTCATACTTACATTATATATCTTAGATATCTTATGGTGAAGAAAGATGCAAAGACAAGGTTGATTCAATGGGTACTTCTATTGCAAAAGTTTGACTTTGAGGTTAAGGATCGAAAGGGCACTAAAAATCAAGTATTTGACCATTTATCATTCCTTGAGGAGGAGAAAATGCCAAAATAGAGGATGAGCTTAAAATTGAAGATACTTTTCTAAATGAGCAAGTTTGTGAAGCATCGTAAGACTTAATTCCTTGGTTCGTAGATTTTACCAATTATTTGGAAAGTGATATAGTTCCGGATAATATGTTGTCTCAACAGTAAAAGAAGTGTATGCATGAGGTACAGATATTCTTTTTGGATGAGAAATACTTGTTTTGAGTTTTTGCAGATGGTGTGATTCAAAGATGTGTTTTAGAGGTTGAGACGATGAGTATCTTAGAAATGTGTCATTCCTCACTAGTCGGAGGTCATTGTAGAGGTATATGAACTGTGCACAAACTCCTACAATATGTATATTATAGGCCTACCATTCATAAAGATGCCTATGATTATGCAAGGGCATGCGACCAATGTCAACAATGAGGGTAAAAATCCTAGATACATGAACTTTTAATAGACCACTATTCATAAGCTTGAATTGTTTGATGTTTGGTGTATTGACTTTATGGACCTTGTTGTGTGATCACATTACATGAAATAATATTGGTGGTTGTATACTATGCTTTGAAGTAGGTGGAGGTAGTTACGCTTCCCAACAATAAAGGTAAAAAGTCCCAACTTTCTTAAAAGGAACAGATTCTCCTTATTTAGGATACCTAGGGTTATCCTTAGCGATAGAGGATCCCACTTTTGCAATCCTTTATTTAAATCTATGCTTGAGAAAAATGATGCGAAACACAAGGTGGTGACACCTTATCATTCTAAAAAAATAGGCTAGTTGAGGTCTTTAATCGGGATATCAAGTTCATTTTGGTAAAGACTTTGAATGCCAACAGGATGGATTGGGCAAGGAAGTTAGATAACGCACTCTGGGCATATTGGACAACATTCAAAACTTCTATTGGTGCATCTCTTTATCATCTTATGTATTAAAAAGTATGCCACTTGCCTGTTGAATTTTAGTATAAGACATTATGAGTGTTAAAGATATTGAATCTGGAATAAAATGATGAAACCAAGTTGAGACTTGAATGAATAAATGGCATGGATAAATCATGTGTCTACCTATATGAGAGCTCAACCTTTCATATGGAGAATATAAAGTTGTTCATGATCGGAAGATTGAAAGGAGAGAATTCACTGTGGACAATATGGTGCTATTGTTTGATTTTAGGCTAAAGCTATTTCCTAAAAAGTTACGGTCAAAATGGAATACCCTATATAGAGTGGTTATAGTTCTCCATTGTGGTGCAATTGAACTTTATAATAAGTATGGTAAAAACATTAAGGTCAATGGCCAACAGGTGAAACACTACATGGGTGAAAGTAAAGACCCAAGGTTGACTTATGAAGTGGACTTAAAGGGGGCTTGATAAATTAAGACAACTTGAGTTGTGTCGCGATGTTAAATCAGGCACTTCATGGGAGGCAAACCATGGGCTTGTCAGTGAAGTATGAGTAACCAACATAGCCACATCATCCTGCAACTTTAAATCTAGTGCTTCATGGGAGGCAACCTAAAGATTTAAATTTTACTATATTTTCTTTTTGTTATTATTTATGTACATTAGTATAAGGATGGTTTATTGAAGTATGAATTGATTAATTGATCTAATTGATCTAAGGAAAATATTAAAAGATGGAAACTCCATTACCAATTAAGTGTGTCACAGATTGAGTCCACATGTCATGGACAATGACCACGAATCATAGACTCCACCCATAGAAATCAGGGTGGAATGACCTTTTTTAGAACATATATCACAAATTGATTCCATGGGTCGTGCACTAAGTCTACCAATCATGGACTCCACCCATAGAATCAGGAAATTTTCCTAGCTTCAAAACATGACCTACAAATTGATTCCATATGTGGACTAAGTATACCAATCATAGACTTCACATGCAGGATTAGGTAAGTTTTTGGGATTTAGAACATGACCTAAGAATTGATTCCATCAATTGTGGACTAAGTATATCAATCGTATACTTCACCTATGGAAATTAGGTATGATTTTTTCACTTATTTATTTACTTATTTTAAGTTTCTTGGATTTAGAACATGACCTAAGAATTGATTCTATCAATTTTGGACTAAGTATACCAATCGTATACTTCACCTATGGAAATTAGGTATGATTTTTTCACTTATTTAGTTACTTATTTTGTTGCCCATGCCCAAACAAATTGACCCGACCCGCCCAACCCTAAGTTAAAATACATCAGACTATCCTCTTTCCTAACTATAATACCTAAATTATAACCCTTTAATCTCCCCCACACTCACTAATCTTTCCTTTTTTTTTTGCATACTCTGATATCCTAACCCCAAGGGAAGGAACCCACCTTTTTATTAGAAATTATGAAGCTTGGCCTAAATTTATGTGTCGATTTATCCATTTTCTCAACTCTTCCAAGGTATGAAGCTTTTGATTATTTAATGTTTTCTTGTGGGTCAAAAATTACCAGGCCTAGGGTTTTAGATATTTGTGTAGCCATGTTTAAATTGAGTATTAATTTTTATGATATTGAGAAATGGTAATGGTGTTATAATACACAAATGTTGAATATTTTTATGTGATGATGCAAATTTAGTGGATTCTCTATTCATGAACTTTAATTTGAAGACCACCAACGATTACTATCCAGGCACCTAACACTTCTAACTAATCTAATGATGGAGAGGAATTATATCAATCTAGTGATAGGATGGAGAACAACTCTACTACTTTAAATTCTAATACTGGGATACAGAGTTAAATGAATACATCAATGCTACCCTTAGCCGAGCAAATGGCCTAGTCAAGAATAATCTAGGTGGTAGGTTCAGGATATGAAACTGATCTATGATATGGATACAAATCCAATTTAGAGAGGTTCATTGAATAGAAACATTATATAGAAAAACCATATTCTTATAGATAGTTTGGCAGATCCATAGATAAAATCATTGTTTGATTGATACAGTTTTCGTTGGATATAGGAACCATCAAAGAGCTATTTTTAGAGTTGGTTCATGAGTTTTATTATTCATATGCCACTTTAGTTGACGTAATCACTCATAACGGGAAGTGATCTAGGGACCAAAATCTATTTACCAACAAATTAGTTCAAGGTACATGGGTAGATTTCTCCAATCATACGATTTAGTGCATCTTATTTGGGACAGGTCATGAAGTCCTGGTGAGAGTGTCATAGTTTGATCATGATATAGAGATTGTGAAACATAGAACTAACATAAAGGATCTAGAGTAGAATTAATAGTTATTGATATGGGTCTCAGGCTACATAATTGAGTTAGGGGTTGATGCCAAATAGGTAGATTCTAGAAAAATTGAGATAAAAAAGTCATCCCTGCACTTTGCAAGCAAGTTCTGGTAGTCCATTGTACAAAATTGTTTAGTCCCTATGGGAACTAATAATTAACTTACCCTTGATGGACTAATTCAGGTGGTGATCATTATGGTAGGGTATGGCATTAATTTTTCATGTTACATCATTGATGAGATCTGTGAGCGAGCTTTCATAGACAACACAAGTATCCTGTTCCTCTACCTTGTTCAAAAACTATGTGTTTTTATAGGAATTGTGGTACTAATAAGTGGTGATCATGCAGTATAGGTCACCCATATAGAAGATGTGGGGTTAATTTGTAATGATACCAACCTAGTTTCCCAAATTAAGACACAACTCTCTACTTTATCGAGAGAAATCCTATTTGAGGGGCCATTAGATATGAATAATCAGGTAGACACCCCAACATCAAATTATAAGAGAGAGGTTCTAAGAACACCTACTGAAGATCAGTCCTCATGGTTTGTGAGTGGGAAGCAGGCACCATAACCCCACCATGAACTTCTATTGTACCTCCATATCTACCCATTTCTATTATGGTTTTGATATCTCATGTGTTTGTTCAATAGATGGTTGATAGGTATACACATATTATGGCCTAGTTAACAAAGTTGTTGGCTTAGGTAAAGCCATGAGTCTGGACTTTGATTGAGACATTTGAGGCATATGTAGAGAGTCTTATGATAATTGTGAAAAAGAGGTTTATGTGAGAACTGCATATGCTAATTGATAGTTTTGAGATTTATAAGAGTTATCAACTGTGAGTGGTCCACATTTTTGATTTGGATAGGTTGAAGAAGGCGGTGCTTATATTGAGGAAAAATTCTAGACTATTAGCAACCAATCAGATTTCTATTATACCACCTATTCCCATATCAATTTTCATATCTGTAATATTAGTATATAATTTTTTTGAGGGTGATGAGCCCCTATTAATAGGGGAAAGAGGGCACAGAGCCCCAAGGGGCATACTGCTACATCTGATAAGTTTTAGAGAGACTTGAGTAAGGTGACTAAGTCCTCTTGAATTGATTATCGTGTTGACCAAATTTCTTATGAAGAAAGGGACTTAGGATCCTAATTTAGTCAGCAAACACCACTACCCATCTTGGAGCCTTGGTACTTTTTGATACCCTAGAAATGGGAGAGTCCATATTTGGTACTTAGAGTGCCACAAGTATGTCTTCACTCCATTGATATCATAGTTTCTATAGTTTTGCACTAAGCATAGAGTATCATCATAGAGTTGGGGTGGGGGTATACGATCACTCAAGGGTTTCTATTGTCATGTTTATATTTCCCCCGAGTATGATATCATAGTAAAATTGACATGCCTAAGATATTATATCTGTTTTGTTTCTATTATGTTTTGTTGTGTTTGAGTAGGTGAGAAATATGGAACCTTAGTAAAGACAAGTTTTGAATCTTTTTATTTTAATTTTTGATCTTTAAAGGATACCCCTCCTGAATTTTAGTTTTAGACCATGTGTTGTAGTTGGTTAAATTTGACCATTGTTAGATTTTATTATGGCATTTGTATTATGGGAAAAATAAATGTATCTTAGAAATGCGTGAAATGGTCAGGTAGAAGTTGATAGTGTAACCTTGTTCTATGTGAGTATGAAATTATCTACTGAGTTCACTTGGTGTGTGCAATCCAAAACATGCCTAGTTAGTCTAGCTGAGGTTGTAGGATAGTTTGTCATGAAATGACCATAGGTCATTCTTGAACAAGTGCACTTTTGGCCTAAATGTCCAACCAAATGGAATAAGTATCCCTTGATCCCAAATTTAAGACTTAATTGACTATTTTCTTTTATTATGCTATTTACCTTCCTGTTTCTACTTACAATGAAAATTTCTTGGCGTTGGTCCCTACTTGGACATTATGTACCTCAGCTCAGGCAAATAGCCTAGGTTGAGGGTGGGTATCATAGGGGTGCACAATTTGATATGGGTATGAAGAAGGAGTTAGTTAAAGAAAAGAAAATCGATTTCGATGTGGTAAGGAATAAAAAAGAAGAAGAAAGAAGAAAAAAACCATAGAAAGTATAAAGAGAAAACCATATCCAAAATTTGAAGAAAACCAAAGGAGAATAAGGGAGAATAAAATGAGTAAGTCAAAAAGTAGAGCCAAAAAAAAATAGTGTAGTGCAAAGAGGGTTGAGTCACCTTATCAACCATGCTTGTCCCCAAGACTATATTACAAGTTGATGAAATTCCTATAGTGATCCTAATCCAACTATTCAAAAAAAAATTGAGGCATAGAAAATAAGGTTCAAGCCTATGGTATTTCACGCATACTATTTGTGGGTGCTTTGATCAAGTCTCAGTATTGATATTCATTATTATAATAAGAGAGTATGAGACGTATTTTATTTGAGAGAACATGGGTTGAATTGATAACTACTATTTTTTTGGGTAATGTCACTCGCATATGTGCTTGATTATTTATTCGTAATCTGATGCCATCACTTGATCTCTTTTGTGTCATGGTAATGTTTTGCATCTATATACATGGTGGGTATAAATTTTGCATGGGGGGGGGGGGAGGGGGTTGAAACTTTGTGCTAAAATCAATGAATTGACTTCCATAGGTGTCTTAGAATTCTCTTAGCCAAACATCATATGTGTTTATTTTGTTTTGTTTTCTTTATGACATGCAAATGTTCAAAGTTGAGGATGCTGATTTTCCTTAGTTCCATGACACTTTTGATGCTTAAGATGAGAAAAATATGCAATAACTTAGGTGTTTTTGGTAGGTATGATATGTTTTTATTATATTGTGTAGGAGAATATCATTCGGAGGCAAAACAGAGAAAAATGGCTCAAAATTAACCAAGGAAAGAGTCGTGGAAAGTATCCACGAGTTGTGGAATTATCCATGAATAGTAAAACATGCCTTAGAATGAAGTTCAAAATATATAAAATCAATATTCTAATTTCCACAAATGGTGTTCATGATTGGTAGACTTGATCAATGGAAAAGCGTATGATTTCTACAACTCTGGTTCATGACTGGTAAAATGATTCATGAATCTAATCCATGAGTGGTAGAAACATATGTACATTCTTATCCTACATATTTTAGGATAAGATTACTTTGGTATCTATAAATACTCTGATTAGTTTTTATGTGTGTATAACAAGCTATAACATTATTTTAAGGTTCTAAGCACATTCTTGGTCTTTGAATCACAAACATCAATTTTTAGGGTTTTAATTCAACGCGAGACTATGGAGCTTTTCATCTTATTATGGTAAGTTTATAATTATGAGTTTTTATTAGAATATTCTTATGTTCTTTAAATGATAAGTAGCTAAACATAGTAACTAGGGTTTTGGAAATCATGACATATTAACAAAGTAGTGTTCGAAGTACAAGGTGATTCTCAAAGGGCAGTTGTACATGTATTGTTGTTTCTTTAGAATTGGTAGTTTTCTAGCAAATGCAAATGTTGGAACTTGTAATATCTCTACCTTGGACTGTAGCAATGGTATCTAGATAGAATAGTATATCAATAACAAGACTTGGAGTTATCTTCAATTAATTAACCTTAAGTCGATAAGTGGAAACTACTATATAGGGATCATAGATAGGGGCCAGTAATGCAACTCATGACACGTTAATCTTTTTATTAGGAGTAGTCATGAAGTCATTAGGGAACACAGTCTTAGGGAACACAATCTTAGTACATTTCTCATCTTGATTACAAATTCAACCAATAGATACTTGTTACTCTTTATCTTTTAGTTGACAAACCCCTTCTTTTACTTACTTGCCAACTACTTGGACAAACATGCAATATAGATTTGATATACTCCCTTTGGGATCGACCTCAACCAAGTTTGGTTCTATATTTGATTAGGGACCACTTTATACTCTTTGGAAAGTGTAATTTGGATAAAATCAATTCCCGTTGCAAACGGATTCAAAATTAGATACAATATTCAGATATATCAACTATGCATTAACAGAAAGTTAATGATAACCATATTACCTATATTCAAGCTGCATCCAAAATGGGTCCAAAAATAAGATAAAAAACAAAAGGAGTAGACCTAGAATTTTGTTTTAAAAACACATTCCCTAATATTATAGGAGGCTAAATGAGAAAACCTATTCAAAAATAGACTAAAAATAATGTTCAAATTGAAGAAAATCCTTTTTTTAAAACTTTACTAATAAAACCCCCCATTTTCCATTTTGAAATCATAATTTAGCGGTGTTTTTATATGATTTAATCAAATGGCGAAGAAATCCTTAAGAATCACCCAAACCCAAAGCTCAAAGGTCCAAAATTAGAGGAAAACTTGAAAAACAGTATTTATACTGATTCATCTTTATCCGCTTAAGTGATCAAAAGACTGCTTAGGTGGTCATCGCTTAACTAATAGATGACTGCTAAAGCTGTCTGGCCTATGTGTCTAGGACACTAAAGTGGTGGTACCTACTAAAGCGGTCGAGTTCCTACTTTTGTGGTAGGGGATGGTTAGCTAAGACTACTAAAGTAGCTGCACCAACTTCAGTATGACCAAAAACTTTGCTAAGCTGCAAAATTGTTAGTTGAACCCTTGGGATTTGTTTGAAATGTCATAAATGCTAATTAACTATGACATTAGGTTAATTTTTATGTTTTGGACTCAGTGGCAATGTCATATTTTTGAAAAAAAAATATTTTCACAAAATTACCCTCCAGGACCCATTTTTACTATTTTTGAAGGGTCAAAATGATATATAAAATCATCGAATCCAAACCAACCACGCTACTAACCCAAATTCAATATTTCAAATCTGTTATTGCATTTTGTTTTTCCAACTGGAATTCAAAAAACCAAATGTTAACCAATGTCAACTATATGTCTTCTCAAGCATCTAAAAACCACAAACTCACACAAATCATTTCTGATTGAATTGGGAACCATGCCAACCATTCTCAAACCTTAAAATAAATATGTAATATCAACAGGAAATGGAAAAATGGTCAAAATACATAGAAAAAGAAGATTCATAAATTTAGGTCATTACAACATCCACCACTAAGGCTCTAGTTTTTCCTTAAACTAAAAGGAAAAAAATACCTTAATAAAATAAACTGAGGAGAACTACTATGCATGTTAGACTTGAATTCCAAAGTAGCCTCTTCAATTGGATGGTTTTTCCACCAAATATTAACCACATGAATATCCAACCATCTAACATCTCTAGCTAAAATGGGTAATGGCTCCACAACAAAGGTCAACTTCTCATCCAACTGAACCTAATCCAAATGAAGCAGATGAGACTCATCCAAAATATACCACCGAAGCATAAATACATAAAAAAAATGGATTACTAGCTAAAAACTTTTAAAGTAAGGCCAACTCATAAGCAACCTTCCCAACTGTCTAAAGAATCTCAAAAGGGTCAATATACCTGGTGCTAAGCTTTCCCCTATTTCAAAACCTCATCATGCCCTTCATTGGCAATACATGATGGAATGCTTGATCATCGATACCAAACCTTAAAGCATGAAGTCTACAATCCGCATAACTCTTTTACATACTCTGGGATACTCAAAGCATATCTTAATTCACAAGAACTCAGTCCAAAGATTCACAAAGCAAGTCGGTATCTCCGAGTCAAACCTCTAAAGTATCAAACCAACCAAGAAGAGATCGACAACACATACCATACCATGCCTCAAAAAGGTCCTTCTTAATACTTAAATGGTATCTATTATTATAAGAAAACTCTACCAAAGTTAAGTGTTTTCCCCAGTGACCTTCAAAGACCATAACATATGCACGGAGTATATCTTCCAAAAACTAAATAGTCCACTTCGACTGACCATCAGTTTGGGGTGAAAAACAATGCTATGGTTAAACTGAGTGCCCAACTACTCGTAAAATATACTCTAGAAGCTATAAGTGACCACAAATGTTCTGTCTAAAAATAATAGATACGAATACCCATGAATACAAACTATCTCATGAATATAGATACATAATAACCTTTCGCATTAAAAGAAATATGAATAGGGATGAAATAGGGTGCTTTGGTCAACCAATCCATAATGAATTTATGTTACCCAAATTACACCTCCCGAAAAGTATAAAGTGGCCGTTGAGTCAACTATAGAAGCAAACATGATCGGGGTTGAACCCCCAAGGAATACAATGAAATCCAATCAATTATTTGTCTAGGTAACTAGAAAATAAGTAAAAGATAGGGGAAGGGTTTGTGAAACAAAAGAGAAATAGTAAAAATTATTAGTGGGTGGATTTGTAATTAATATGAGAACCGACTAGGATTATGATCCCCATGACTATATAACTACATAGGTTTCTCATGCCAGCAAACTATTTTGATGTGTTTCATGAAAAATTTAACAAAATAGTTTAATCTAAACAACTCTCAACCTTGGTTAAATAAATTTATTCTTCTCTTCTCGGACTCCAAGTTTCACACCGCTAACGCTTGTTCTTGATATTAAATTAAATATCCTTATTTTGGTGCAACTTATTAGATGAAGGTTGATAACTTGAAATCTCCATTGTTAGTTTGTTTTTCTAATATCTACCTCTCTCTCGAGCAAGTTTAATCCAGATGGGTTCCTAATTTTTGGAATCCTTGGGAATTTGCACCATACAATAAGGGACTAGATCAATGACAGGCAATCAAATAATAGAGTATAGGAAAACTAAAGACAATGCAGAAAGAGTAAATGCACAAGGATTTTTACGTGGAAACCTAGGAAAGGAAAAAACATGGCTTGCCCTTACAAGCACCAAGGAAATCCACTATAACAAACCTCCCAATTATAGACTAGATATCAACCTACCTCTAGTAGCAACACTACTACAAGCTCATCTTGGTAACTCTACTAAGGAATCTCTCTACACTGATTAACTCTAATCAGCTTCAAGCTTAGGCAACTCTACCTAAGCATTCTCTTAATAAGAAAACAATACTCTTATAACATGAGTAGTTCTTTTACAAACCAGTACTAAAGAACACTCACTCACTAGTTAAGTCTATTATGAAGATAACAACAAGATCTATGCTTGAGCAGTCTTGAAAATAGAGTTTTTGCTACCTTTATTTTCACTTTTTTGAATTTCCAAAAACCTTATTTGATGAAGAGCAGTCTTTTCCCTTTTATAGGTAAGTGTTGGTTAGGGCTAAAAGATCATTGGACCAGCTGTCCAAGACAATACAAAATATCACCTGCAAGTTTTTTAAACAAAAGGATAATACTATGAAGATGACACGTGCCAGTTATACTGTACCATGCACGTCCAGGGACCTGGTCCTTTGCATTTTTAATTCTCATCATCAAAACAAAATATAGCAATTTCCCAATTTTGATAATGACAAACCAAACCATATAATTTGAGTATGAGTGCATATTTATCATATTTAATTAGAGTGATTACCACATGAAGATGAATCTTTCCCCTATCATCATACTTTCTCCATCATGCACTAAAAGGACCTGGTCCCTTGTTTTTATTTGTAGCAAAAACTCTTTTTTCTCGTTTCAATGTTTCTTATCATTCACTTAGCATATCACTTACTTCCCCCTATCAGTATGCACCTTTATTTTGTGTATTTGTATACTTCTTCCTATCAACATGAGTTTTTTCAAATCTGTCTGATACCTAGTCCCTACTACATAAACTTAGTATTCCTTATTTTTGCATTATTAAAAAGTAAAAATAGTAAACCAAGAGTAAATTAAGAATAAATCAGTTAACTCATGGCCCTTGGGGAAACAGTAACAAAAAGAATTACTTTTCAATATAAAGAGAATGGTTGTAACACACAAAGCTAAGATTCATTCATTCATAATAATTGTTCCAATACAGTAAGATAAAATAATAACCATAAAAATATCCATCTTTAAAATCCATTATGAGAACTAGAATATGGAACTAACACAAGGTTGATGAGGGAATAAGAATAACAGTGTTCAAGTAGATAGAGGCTTATGGGAAAGAGTTTCAATTCGGAACTCTATTTTTGCACTTTCTACAGTATAGGGATCCAACAAATGTTTGGTAAGGTCCTTCACTTTAGTATTCAATTCAGCTACTCTTTCCTAGGGGGTTTTAGCTGCAAGTACATTAGTGGTACCCGATCCCTCAGAGGACAACTTTTGATTCTGTAATTTTAGGTGCACTAATTCAGCATCTTTGTTAGTTCAACTTTTATCTTTAGCTCCTCTATTTTTATTTCCAACCTCTCTTGATCTGCTAGCAACTCAAATGCTTGAGATATTCATTCATCTTTGCCCTTTATGTACCCATCCTTGATGCCTGGTATATTCTACCCACTTCATCATTCTAGGCTTCTCACAAATCTTAGGATTAAGGGTTCTTTCTGACTGAATCTTTTGAGTCATGAACATTTCATTCCTTCTTTAACTTCCCACATCCTTCATTTTTTTCTTTGGCCTTGTTACTTATCTCTTTCCCTTTGTTATAACTTTTTCTTCTTGGGGCTAGGTCTCTCAGAGGCTTTTTTTTCTCTTTTTACAGCTATGTGTTTCTACCTCATTCCGTTAAGACCACCAGAATTTGACTTAGAGAACCTACAGTGATATTTTTTATGGATTTGTTGCTAAAGGATCAAGTTATTTAATAAAGGCATATTAAATTTGGTTTTACGAGTAAAAGAGAATGAGAAGGAACAACTTGGTTTAGAGGAGGCAACGAGTGATGAGTTGAGACTAAGAATAGGAAATAACCTAATTTATCAATTTGAAGAGGTGGCCATTGTTATCAAAAGATGTTCCTTTTGGAATGATATATCTGTTTTTAATAAGAGTGACTCTTTATTTTGCAAAGGAATTGATTGCTTTATTAAGAGAAAAAAAACACATGGAGTTCTAGACAACATGTTATAAGTGTTAAAGCATACTGTAGTGGCACTAACCTAAGAAATGAGATTAGGTTAATTCTCCTTTTCGAGTGAATCTTCAAATTTGTGCACATCATAATTGTCCACTTTCAGAGCTATTCCCATGGGTTTATACCTACAAGAATATGTTGCTTAGTTACACTAATGTGCACCCACTTTATCAAGGATACCTATCTCCTTATCATAGCTAATTTTTATGGAGAGACATTAATTCAAATATTAGGTTAAGCTAGTATCATGCTTTAATCTCTGCACAGTCCCTTTTTGCTCAGAACTTATTCACAAAGCAAGTCTGGGGACCAGCTTCAAGACTTGACTTAATTCTAGTTGTTGAAGCTCTCCCCTTTTGAGATGAATGACTTATCTATATTTTTTCATCCTTTTCCATATCATTTTTAGCATAATCAAAGATTAATAATTTTCCTGATTAATCAGGAACTACAGGCACTCCTTTCATCAGAATTTCTTTTTTGTTCACTCTCCGATGCTTTTTCGTTCACCAAATTTGAAGGTCATTCTATGGCTTCTTTTTTAACACAAGCTTCATACACCTCTTTGTTGAATATTAAATATCATTAGTGTAACACCCCATATTTTTGGACTAGAATTCAAACCATTGTTCCCTAGTATTCTGTCATGAACCCAATGATTCTATGTCTATATATGTGTGATTATTAATTCTATAGTGTGGTAATATCTTTTTTTATAAATCAAGGTCATAAAAATCTTCTAACTCAAAGACGAATTAGGACACTTCTATTGATAGTGTTTTAATAGATTCTCCAACTAGAGTCTATTTTAGATAAGTGTATAACCTAGAATATATGAATTTAGGTTTTCTACTATATATTAAATGAAATTTTTTTGAGTTATCTTTCCAACTCATTAGGTTTCACCTTAATCGAATGTCGGAGTGAGTATTTATGACTATTTTACCTAAGCATATCCATCTGTCATTAAGGTGATGACTTGGATGATGGGTCATTAACAAGTTGACGACCTATCAGCTAAGTCATCAACCTTAGGCAGAATCACTGAATAAGGTGACAACTATGCTGATAAGTTATCAACAAGTTGATGACCCATCATCTAAGTCGTCAACCTTAGGTAGAAGCATTAAAGGAGGTGACGACTAGGCTGATAAGTCATCAACAAGTTAACAACCCACCAGCCAAGTTGTCAACCTTAGGCAACACATGAAAGGAAGTTGATGACTAGGCTGATTGGCTATCAACCAAACTGATAAGCCATCAACCAAGTCATCAACTAAAGAATTTTAGAAAATTTTATTCAGCTTTGGAGGGGTATTTTGGTCTTTTCCTCACTTGAAACCTTACCCCCCACAACTTAAAATCCTTCATTAAGCATATTTTTTCTAATTCTCAAACACATAGCACGTTACTTCCTTTTCGATACTCAAGAGCAATGATCTAGGGTTTTCTTCAAGATCATCTCCCAAGTCTCAAGATTCAAATTCAAGAATATCAAGAACATCAAGATTAGGGTTCCTCACCCAAAATACAAGTCTCTCTTTTCAAGATCAAGAAATTCAAGTTTCCTTCCCCAAGAAATTCAAGTTTCAATTTCAAGATTTCTTTAGCAATCTATGTAATTAAGGTATGTGGGGTTACAAACAAGGGTATCCTTTCACCCTTGTGGCCAAATTGCATGATTTAAGATTTCTATTTACTTTTTTTGAAGTAGGGTTCATAACCAAGTTTTTATTTCTTGAAGAATGTAATTATCATGAGATTTAATTTTTTTAACTATATCAAGAAGTGCTTACATTTATGTTTTAACTTATAAGATTTATATTATGAATAAGATTACACTATCTTGACTTATTGTTGAAGTATATAAAGAGTTATATTGAGCATAAAGTTTGGGTATGAATTACCATGAGTGTAAAGCATAAATTTTAAACCCTAAGTTTAAGTGTTGAAATATCAAGAAGATTATGTTTTTAAACATTCTATGAAAAACTTATTTAAAGATTTAAAGCAATAATTGATCTTTTAATACTCAGCTAAGAGATGGAATCCATATTTATTTATCTTGATTATAATTTAAAGCAAAGAGAAGAATAATTGGTTCTCATTATAAACCTTTATTTTATTTTATGGTGGATTTCGTAAAGTATGAGCATTAAGTAATAAGGGAGTAGCATTTAGCACCGAATTGGGTATGTGTCCAAGGTCACATTCCGTAGAACTATGAGCTAATGTAGGTTAAGCTTATTTCCAATATGTATCAAGTTATAGATAGTGATCACTCTAGTTAAGGTCCTATTCTGATGGTAAGGGTACGACAGCTCTCCCCAACGTGGGTAAGAATTGGACTCCATGATAGCTCACATGGTTTATGTTGATAAGAAGAACCTCCCTAAGAAATAATAAAAGAAAAGATTTTAGAACTAAGTGTTATGGATCACAAAGTTTAAACTTATGCTTCATTACTCATGTTTATGATTTTATGGATTTTGTTTTATTCAATCCTAAGGTGAGTCATTTACACTTAACAAGCACTATTTGAATGTTTATATGAGTATTCAGCTATTATTTTATTGATGTATTAACCCCTATATACTCACTACATTCTAGAAGTACTAATCCATATATATGTCTATGTGCTATATTACCTCAGAATGTAGGTACCAGTTGTAGCCCACACATCATAATTACATAGTGTGTAGTTTCCAGTCAGTAGGTGAAGAGTTCTTTTGATTTTAGAACTCGAGTCAAATCTAGTTCTAGTGGCATTTTTTTATTCATTCATATTGATTACGTATAGTTGGAGGTTATATCTTGGCTACCTATAGTTAGTATTAGTAAATTCTTCATAGACAGTCAATAGAGTTGATGTATTTGATTTTAGTTTTGTTTTGCATGACCTGAGTTGTAATCCTTTTGATAGTTTTGTTTTGAACATATTTGGCAAAGATATCTCTTTCTCTTATTTCTTTCAGATTTATGTAACTTATTTAGTTGCTCATGAGTTATGCCAGTACAATAGTTCACTTAGGATCATTTATGGTGCAAAGCACTGTGTGACGTCTAAGGTTATCTTATTTCTTTTAGATTTATGTAACTTATTTAGTTGCTCATGAGTTATGCCAGTACAATAGTTCACTTAGGATCATTTATGGTGCAAAGCACTGTGTGACGTCTGAGGGGTTGTCTTGAGCCATTACAAACTTAGTATCAGAGCATAAAGTTTAAGTGTCCTATGGTGTCTATGAATTCATATCTATCAGAGTCTTGCGGAATATTATGGAGATGCATGTACTTTTCTTCGAGAGGCTACAGGGCATTAAAGAAATGTTTCCCTTCTTCATGCTCTAGGTCATGGTGTAAAGTTATTCGCTCAGAAACTTATATCCATTTATGTGTTACTCTATAATCTTTTATCAATGACTTATTCTTAAGATGACAAGATTAGTAAGTACTGATTCTTCACAAGATGATGCTCTCAGATTTACTATTAGTAATTTCAGAAGTCGCACAAGGGGCTTGAGAGGAGTTTTCTAGTGTGTTATAAGTTCCTTAAGTCAAAAGTTATGTCCTCATCCATATGAGTTGTTCATTTAAGACAGAATAAGATATGTATTCAGATTTTTTGTTAGCACTTCATTATAGATAGCACTTATGAAAGGAGAGAGCACGTGCCTTGATTATTGAATACAGTTTTTATTAAGGCAGAGTATAACTCAAGGTGTTATGATTCATAAGTAGTATAACATCCTTAGAGTTAGAAGTTTGGATTTAGAAGTATGGTAACAATAAAAGTTGGGTTAGCATTTGATTGAGGGTAGAAAAATTGATAGATCTATGTCTTTTATTAAGTAGGATGGGGATGATTTGTCCTTGTGTGCTAACTAAAGGGTAGTGAATGTAGTGTAGGTTTCATGGTGTAAGTTTCATGGTGGAAGGTAAGGAAAGAGTTCTTAGTTAAGGTAAATTATGGTATGCTTAAATTAGGAAAGGAGTTTTTGATGATATTTCATTGTGTTAGAAAAGTATAGGTTCCTAACAAAAGTATTAAATTGATAAGAATTGATAATGTGGATTCTCCTTGAAGTTGTGAAAAAGAAATTGGTGATAGGGGTTAAAATTTAGATATATGGATGTATAACTACTAGAGATTTGTGGAAGAGGGATGTGCTTATGGACTTAATTCGATAGACTATATGATTATGATCAAATATTATTATTATAAGGTTCTAGTAGGCTAGTGTTTCTTGATGTTTTGACATGTAAAGAATGGTGTATGAAGTTGTGGTTAATCATGACTAGTACTAGAATTTAAGCTTGAACAGTGGATGATCATCAAGGTAGAAAGAGTGATTACTTAGGATAGTGTGGCTAGTTGTATGAGAGGTGAATGAGTAGGCTTGCGATAATGTATGCAAGAGTCTAAGTTTATTTATTTGTAATAAAGTATGATGTTGTAGGAATGATGTAGAGGTGTACCGAAGGTGCATGGTAGAGTGAAGAATTAGATTGTGATGCATGTCAATAAGAGTTGTGATAAAATGGTGATCCTTTCTTACTCTAGAGTATTCCTTGGATTGCAGTCATTATCACACCATATTCATGTCTTGCGTGATAGATCCATGCCAAATGCCAATGCTTATACACTTCATGTGTATTCAAGTTCATTCTCAGCTTTTAGTAAGTAAGTAATAGCTTTATTCTATGATTCGAGTCATCCCTTATAAATCTATGAATTTTAATCTTATGTAGAATAGCTTATGATAAGTATGAACTTATATTTCATGGTATGACCAGTTCACAAAATTCATGATACTAGTGAAATTCGCATTATATCATGTATGTCCTTGGTTTATATCTCTTTAATAAATCCATGCCTTTGACATTCTATTCCCCAGGCCTCTATTAAATGTTAAAGTTATGTATAGTATTCTTTCGTGCTTTAAGTTCTTTTGCGTTAGCCCTTCAGTGATATTTTCTTATGTTAAGATAGTGGTGATGATAATAGATTAGAAATGGTTTAGATGAGAGAGAGTTGATGACTGTCACTAAGAAAGATTATTTATGATTTTCCTATCTAAGGCTAAAGGATGAAGGAATATTGAGGTAAATATTTGGTATATTTCATAGTTAGTTGAGAATTCTTGGTAAGTCTGCTTAAGAGTAGTGCAAGAAAGTTGTTATTGATAGAGGTTTAGAGAAAATCAAAAGTATGCCTTTATGTGTAGTTTACTTGAAGTTCAAATGTGGTTATAATGATAGGCTTGAATGTCATGTTAGGATGTAAGTGGATGAATGCAATATGTGCTAGTGAATCCATAGTAAGAGTTCAGAGTTAGTCATTGAAGTGCTAAGTGACAACACCCAGTCACACATGCAAGTGTACGTGGTCTATCAAGTAGTAAAGTGGCCTTTAAGATAGCCAAGTATCAATCCCACAAAGACTTGCTTCAATAATGATTCAGTTCTAGTTCACAGTTTAGATTAATTTAGTGCAAGAGTAACCAAAAAGAGAGTTTGGAAATTGTAACTGAAAATAAAGTAACAGTGCGTAAAGTAAAAGTCTTGAAAAAATCATATAGTAAAGACCAGGGTTAAAGAACTTTGAACAATCATACTATGTTATTGAACAATATTCGTTAACTTGTTTATCTTAGTTATTGATTCATAGGGTTAATTGCATGATGATGGTCTCCCGACCTCTAACCATTTACCTAATTTTGACCTTACAACTACATCATTGAGCAGGGATGTAATAATCCAATTAAGTTCTTTAAGCTATCATCCTACGTGTGAATCAAGTAAGGCATCTAAGTACATCCCTGTCCTAGATAATACTTTGAATTCCTTATTTCCTAAAAGAATACAATCCATACTTTGTTTATTCCCATGTTCTATATCCCTATTTCCTCTCTCGAGATCACAAGGTAACAATTGATGTATTTTATAGGCGATCAATCCATCAAATAGTTATATCAAGAATAAACAAACAACCAATAATTATAATTAAATTAAATGAACTTAATCCAAAACAATTGTACTCATGTTTTTGGCTTTAACCCCAAAAGGAGGTTTGTACCGACTCATAGTCATAATCATGATCCAAAAGGTTGAATAAATGATATAATCTAAAAAAAAGCTAAAAAAATAATGTAAAACCTAATAAAATATGTAGTAGAAGATCCTTGATGTTCCAAGACATCCTAAAGATAATTAAAAACATGTAAAATTATGTATTTATAGCACAAGATCAAGCCAAAGTCATGTAAGAGTAGGATCCGACCAAGAATTGAGTAGTGGAGTGAAGGGGGCGTCACCTACTCTTAAGCTTCACTCCGGATAGGGTATTGCGGGCTCATTACCTCATCACACTGGAAGTTACTTCCACTATTTTGGTTAAGTGTTGATCGTCCCACCTTTTGTTACTTGTGTTGTGGTGTATTTTAGATGGGTTTTTAGACTTTATATCATCCGTATATCACCATACTCATCTCACAAAGATTCCTACATAATCACACACCATAAATTAGAAATAATAACAACACAATATCTATGATGATGAATCAAAACAAGAGCTGACACTGGGCTAGTTCATATTAATCTTCAACTTATTGTTCCACCTCTACACTTAATAAAATTGAACTTTGCACATTACCGAAAATTTATTCCTCTAAAAATTACACATTTAAACCATTTGGAACTCCTTTAAATACAATTGAATCAAACAAAACAAACTAGACAAGCAAGTAGTTCAAGATAGTAATGCTAGTTTCCACGATTGAACTCTAAATTACTCATTTAAGTACAAACTTGTTTGGAATTTACTTTGAACATTATAATCACGTACTTTAACACTTAGATGCACATTTATCTTATTATCAACCCTTATAGGATACGAATCATCCTCAAAATAAGGCTAAAAAGACTAGAATAGTAACACTAGAATGTATAAATACACCCAATATCAGCACCCCATACTTAAAGCCTTGTTCATCCTCGAACAACTATAAACATCATCAATTAAGGAGACTCTACACTTCTACTACATACAATACACTCAATTTAGCACTATAATGATTACATAAAATACAAGTTTCTTCTCTAAGCATGCTATTTACACAATTGAAAGCTCATAAACACTACTCCAAAACATCCTATCCTCAAGAATTGACTCACCAAATTGGAAAACTCATTCTTATTGTTCAATTAAGGACATTATATAAATCACCCACATTTATCAAACATGTGCCTCTCATATTATGAGATTTACCCATAATCGCTCACAATAATGCAATTTATCACAGTGGGTACAAGAATCAAATTACGCTTACTCTAACAAAAAAATTCACAAGTTAACCATAATGAAACATAGGCTTTCCCTTTCTGTAGTGCTCTACTAATATCAGAATGATGAAGCTTAGGATAAATTAGGCCTTTTTCGGGTTGTAATGTGGGCTAAGGGATGTGTAGGAACAATTTAGGACAAGAATAGTGATTATCTTCCCTAAGCGCTTTAATACACTACATTATACAATTAAAACACCTCTTCAACAACCAATTTACACCACTTTTATCTACCCATATCTCTTGTTTTCACCCCCTTTCATTAAGTTTAATTAACAACACTATGGTGAGAGTATATCACTCTTTCAACTTTTCCCGTTTCATACCTATTTTACACTATGCACCCCTATGATAGTCACCCTCAACTTAAGTGGTTTGCCTTAGTTGAGGTACACAATGTCTAATAAGTACAAGGGCCAAAACAGGTTCATTGTAACATATTGAGCTAAATTTGGGAACTTTTTCAAACAATGTCACTACCGCCCTACCACAACAACTACACATGCCAAAAACTATACTTTGGGTCTTCAATTTTACCTTTCTTCTCTTATTTTTCACACTACTTACTTACTCAATTTTACATTAAAGTCGTTAGGATGTTCTTGGATCAAATTTAGGTCTATAAAAAATTGTATTAAGCTCCATGTGAGGCTAAAAAAAAAAAGCTAAATGCTCAACGGGGCTTACTAGGATTAAGCACAAAGGGTAGATCAAAAAGAAGGTATGAAACAAGGCTATCAAAGAAATGCCTATATCATATCCTAAACTGACAATCTTTATTTCGCTTTGCACACACACCAGGAAAGTTCTAGACATCACATGCAACAAGGAATATACAACACTTCACACGCACATGGCACATGCTTGACTTAATAGGATCATCATAGACTCTCAACCAAACAATAGCATAAATTTAAATTTAAGCCAAAAAGTACAAGAGTCACAAATATGAGCCTAGGAGTCTTAAAAATAGCAATTCACTCAATCAATCATGCTTTTACAAAACAAAACACTAGCACCATGCAATCAAAAATAGAACCAACAAGAATATCTTACACAAAAAATTTAAAATTAAGCCTAAAATTAGGAATTTCTCCACCCCAAACTTAAAAATCTACTTTAACCCCAAAGTAAACTTAAAAGTAAGAGATAGAAATACTCCCTGAGGCCTCTAGGCCTAGCTGCTAGCATCATTTTCCATAAAGGGGGGTCTATGGGATCCCACACTCAGTTTTCACCATGTTTCTTAGCTCAGATTTTTAGTACTTAGACTTTCCATCAACTTGCGGCTAAACAAAAAAAAACTACGTAAAATAAAAACTAAAAACTAAAAAGAAAACACACCTACTTAACTTGGGCTGCCTCCCAAGCAGTGCCTGATTTAGTCTCATGGCACGACCCAACTACGACTTAGTCATTCTCCTTCCTTCTTGTTCTCACACTTGGTCTCCATCTTCTTATTCTTTTCACCCCTTTTTGGTATTCATTCTTAAGGGAAATAGATTTTTCAACTTTAGCCTTTTCAAGCCCATCAATTTCCATCATGTTAGGTTGCGGTATTAGAGACTTGGGTTGCTCAATGAGGGTATCCGATGAAGCCCTTGATGGATTAACCGCCCCACACTCATCCCTTTCAATTACAGAGATCATGCATAAGTCTTTATAGTTAGAAAGTATGTTAAGCAGCCTATGAACTTTTAATACCTCTTCTTCATCCTCTAACCTCATTTTTCGCGTACCCTTTCTTACATCAAACAATGCTTCTCCCACTGCTAAGAATGGACTCTCGAAGATGATTGGTACCTATTTTTTTTCCTAAAAATCTAACACAATAAAATTAGTATGCATAATAAATTTACCAACCATTATGAGGACATTCTCTATTACTCATTCAGGGCAATCTATGGTCTCGTTTTCCAACTACAATAGTACAGATCTTGGTCTAGGGTTCCCTAAACCCAATCTGTTAAACAAAGATAGGGGTATCAAGTTAATACTTGCCCCTAAATCACTAAGCGCCTGCACTACCTCAATGTTTCCAATCTAAATGGGGAGAGTAAACTTCCCTGGGTCCTTAAGCCTTTTCAGCATCTTTTGAGTAACCACAAAACTATACTCCCCAGTGCGTGCTACCTCTTCTACATCCTTCAATTTAACATTATTAGCCACCATATCCCTAAAGTACTTAGCGTGCTTGGGCATACCCTGCAAAATATCTAACAAAGGTAAGTTAATGTGAAACTCTCAGAACGTGTGAAAGAACTTCTTAAATATTGCATCCTACTTCGCCTTCATATGCCTTTGTGGAAAGAGGAGTGTCGGCATCTTCTTCTCTTCTTCAACAACTTTTTATTCTAAGTACTCAGACTTCCTCATTTTTTCAACAACTTTTTTGGATACCTATTATGGAGTCAAATCTACATCTACCTCCTTTGTTTCCTTGGGAGGTTCTCCATGAAGCTTTTTACCACTCCACAAAGTGATTGTCATAACTTGTTTTGGATTTAATATATCTCCGAGAAACCTACCTTGAGGCCTGGTATTTAATATTTTTGATAACTACCCCAATTGTAACTATAAACTTCTTATGGCCGCTTGCTGATTTTTTACATCTGCAGCCAACTATGCTTGATTAGCTAGAATCTTCTTCATTATCTCTTCTGAGATGCTCATTGACTGATTTTCTTGTGCCTGTGGTTGCTGAATTTGTTGTTGTTGAGCGTTCCAAGGCTGATTCAATGGTTGAGTCTACCACTTCATGTTATAGGCATTACCATAATTTTGCCTTTGAGCATTGCATAGATACATTATAGACTCCGTATTGGAAGCACACAAAGTTGTTGTATGGCCACTAATTCCAAAGACTTTACACCAACCTGCAGCTTGTTGGATTGCATTGACTGCTGCAGTAGGCTATGTAGCTCCCAATTTTAGGCTGCTGAACTGAGTGTTTATCATATTTTGCAATGCTGCATCCTGAGCTGATAAAGAAGTGTATTGGTCCACCTCTAACAAACTTGCAACTTTCTTTATAGCACTTCTAGAATTACTATGCCACTATGGATTACCTTGAGCTATGCTGTCCAATAAAATGTACAGCTCATTATATGTCATCTCAAGAGCTTGACCACCTGCAATTGAATCTAGCAAAATTTTTGTATTGTGATCAAGAGCCTCTACAAAAGTATGAGCAATTACCTTATTGGACTGTTGATGGTATGGATAATGTCAAAGAAGTTCTTTGAAGACATCCCTAGAATGATAAAGATTCTCATCTAGCTTCTTCTTGAAGAACACTATGTCACTACAAAGTCTTACAGTCTTTCCAGACGGGAAGAATCGAATAAGGCCATTTCATCCCGTGATATGATTGAATTTTTTGGTTTTGCATTCCACCATTTTTTTTGCTTCCATAATCAGTGAAAAGAGGAACAATGTCATCCTTACATAATTTTTATTCACTCCCATAAGAATGAATGTGTCACTGATTTCTAGAAAATTTTGTAAGTGGACCTATGGATCTTGATGTGAAAGCCTTGTGAACTGTCCACTGCTAATCAAAAGTTCTACAATATTTTATTTAAGCTCAAAATTTCCTCTAGTAGCTGGCTTCCAAAATAGAGAGGTTAAATTAGTTGGAAGTGGGATAGCCATTTCTCTGACTGTCCTGCGGGTTGCCTACTCATCACCCATGATGGTAGGATTATCTTGGTCTTCATGGATTTGTGGAATTTGGGGGAATATTATTGCTACTCTCCTCCTTTAGGAAAAGTGTTGCTCAGGTTCAGGACTAGGTTAAACAAACTCCTAATCTCTTGCCAGCTTCCTACTTTGAAAACCTATTTCCTGCAAATATGAAACCAACACCATGCATAAAAAAACACCAAAGAAATCTAAAAGCAAAACTAAAAGAAACAGGTGCTAAATTACAAGTCCTCGGCAATGGTGACAAAATCTTGAAAGTGCCCAAGCGCACACGCAAGTGTACGTGGTCTATAAAGTAGTAAAGTGGCCTTTAAGAAATCCAAGTATCAATCCCACAGGGACTTACTTCAACAATGATTAGATTCTAGTCCACAGATTAGATTAATTTAGGGCAAGAGTAACCAAGAACAGAGTTGGGAAATTGTAACTGAAAATAAAGTAATAGTGCATAAAGTAAAAGTCTTGAAACAATCAATGGAGCAAAGACCAAGGTTATAGCACTTTGAACAATCAGACTACGTTATTGGACTTCATTCGTTAACTTTCTTATCTTGCTTGTTGATTCATCGGGTAAATATCATGATCATGGTCTCCCGACCTTTAACTATTTACCTAATTTGAACGTTACAACTATATCGTAGAGCGGGGATGTAATAATCAAATTAAGTAGTTTAAGCTATCATCCTACATGTGAATCAAGTAAGGCATCTAAGTGCATCCCTTTCCTAAATGCTAACTCTAATTCTTTATTTCATAAAAGAATACAAACCATAATTTATTTATTCCCATGTTCTATCTCCCTATCCCCTCTCCCGAGATCACAAAGGTGACAATTGATGTATTTTTTGGGTGATCAATCCATCAAATAGTTAAATCAAGCATAAATAAACAACAATAATTATAAGAAAATTTAACAAACTTAATACAAAATAATAGTACTCATTTTCATGGCTTTAACTTCAAAAAGAAGGGTTCTAGCACTCATAGTCATAATCATTATCCAAAATGTTGAATTCATGATATAATCTGTATAGCACTTCTCTAGATAGGGCATCGCCTTTTGTAGAGCACCGTACCATATAGGGCTCAACGGGCTCATCATCTCATCGCACTGGAAGTTGTTTCCATAATTTTGGTTAAGTGTTGATTTTCGTACATAATCACACACCATGAAGTAGAAACAATAACAACATAATATCCATGACGATGAATCAAAATAAGATTTGAGACTAGGCTAGCTCATGTTATCTTCAACTTATTACTCCACCTCAACACATAATCAAATTGTACTTTTCACATTATCAACAAGTTATTCCAATCATAATTACATATTTAAACTATTTGGAACTCATTTAGACATAATATAATCAAATGAAACCAAGTAGACAAGAAACTAGCTCAAGGTAGTAATGCTAGCTTCCACGATTGAACTCTAACTGACTCACGTAGGTACAAACTTGTATGGTATTTAATTTTAACATTTTAATCACCTACTTTAACACTTATATGCACATCTATCTCATTATCAACCCATATATCATACGAATCATCCTCAAAACAATGTTAAAAAGACTAGAATAGTAATACTAGAATGTATAAATACACCTAACTTCAGTAAGGCATGTTACGCTTAGATTGTGACCTCTAAAATATACATAGAAGATTGAACCATATGGTTTATACTAATATTATGGTGTGGCATATTGTACCTTATGATTTTGAGTTAAGCTTGATCTTGGTAGGAGAATTAGTTTAGTTTAGTCTTTAGTAGATGAATTTATCAGTGCTCATGTAAGAATTATAAGTTGAATCAAATGAGTATGGCATTTAAAGGGAATAGTATAGTTGAGGGAGTAATTGTGAAGTGTTGCAAATCTTAAAAGTAAAAAGTTGCATTACCTAAGGCCTAGTAATTCTATTCTAGCTTATGATTTATATGTCTATGTTCCATGCTATAGAGTTGTATCAATGTTGTGATTCCCTATTAAGATGTTTTGTTCAGATCATGGCCAAAATTCTTTGCTCCCCAATATTATTAGAAATTCTTAGAAGGGTGTTGAAGAAATACTCCATTTAAGTATGAGCAGTCAGTATGGTCCAGTCCATATAGCCCGCAATCCATTTTATCAATCAAGCAGATAAGATCCTACAGATTTCAAACTTTTCATTTAGTTTTGCTACCCAAAGTTTCACAACTAAGTCCATTCAATGAGGTAAGATGTTCATATTCATACAAATTATGAATTTAGCTCAGTTCATGCATCAGTTTTAGATTTAGATATTAAGCCATGATTTAGCTCGTAAGTATTCCAAACCACAAGTTTAGACTAGCCATAAGGTAACAGTTTTCCTTAGATTATATCTTTTCCATTCTCAATTCCAACTTTAAATGATCATATACATGTCAATTCATGCATTTATAAATCAGTTTAGTCATGCAATCATGATATCAGTTGTGCAAGTTTAGTACATAATCTCAGTTCCTCAGTATTCTTAGCTTAAGCAGTCTCATTCGAGGATGAATGTTCCTAAGGGGGAGATAATATAACACCCCACCTTCTTGGGCTAGAATTCAAACAATTATTCCTAAATATTTAGTCCTGAACCCAATGATTCTATGTCTATATATGTGTGATTATCAATTCTACACTGTGGTAATACCTTTTTATATAAATCGAGGTCATAAAAATCTTCTAACTAAAAGACGAGTTGAAGACTCTTCTATCTATAGAGTTTTAATGAATCGTCCAAATAGGGTCCATTTTCGATGAGTGTATCTCCTAGAATTTATCAATTCATGTTTCCTTCTATATATCAAATGAAATTTCTTTGAGTCTCTTTCCAACGGATTTGGTTTCACCTTAATCTGATATCAGAGTGAGAAATTATGCGTATTTTACCTCAGCATATCTATCTATGATCAAGGTGACAACTTGGCCATCTGTCATTAAGGTAACGACATGGCTGATAAGTCATCAACAAGTTGATGACCTATAAGCCAAGTCATCAATCTTTGGTAGAATCACTAATTAAGGTGATGACTAGTCTTATAAGTCATCAACAAGTTGACGACCCATCGTCCAAGTCATCAACCTTAGGCCGAAGCATTGAAGAAAGTTGACGAATAGGCTTATAGGCTATCAACCAAGTTGATAAGCCATCATCCAAGTCATTAACTAAGGAATTTTAGAAAATTTATTCAACTTCGAAGGGGTATTTTGGTCTTTTCCACACCTCAAACCTTACCCCCGACAACTTAAAATACTCTATTAAGCATATTTTTTTCTAATTCTCAAACACATAGCATGTTACTTCCTCTCCCATACTCAAAAACAACCATCTAGGGTTTTCTTCAAGATCAACTCCCAAGTTTTAAGATTCAAATTCAAGAACATCGAGATTAGGGATCCTCACCCAAAATTCAAGCCTCTCTTTTCAATATCAAGAAATTCAAATTTCCTTCCCCAAGAAATTCAAGTTTCAATTTCAATATTTCTTTAAGAATCCATTTAATTAAGGTATGTGGGGATATGAATAAGGGTATTCTTTCACCCTTGTGCCTAAATTGATTTTAAGATTTTTATTTACTTGTTTTGATGTAGGGTTCATACCCAAGTTTCTATATTCTTGAAGCATGTGATTATCATGAGATTTAAAGTTTTAATTATATCAAAAAGTGCCTACGTTCATGTTTTAGCTTATACGATTTATATTATGAATAAGATTGCACTACCTTAACTTCTTGTTGTTGAAGTATTTCAAGAGTTATATTGAGCATAGAGTTTATATATTAATTACCATGAGTTTAAAGAATGAATTTTAAGCCTTAAGTTTATGTGTTGAGATATCAAAAAAATTATGCTTTTAAGCATTTTATGATAAGCTTATTTCAAGATTTAAAGTAATAATTGATCTTTTGATCCTTAGCTAAGTGATAGAATCCATATTTATTTGTCTTGATTATAATTTAAAGCAAGGACAAGCATAACTGGTTTTCATTATAAATCCTTATGCAATTTTAAGGTGGATTTCCTAAAGTATGAACATTAAGTAATAAGGGAGCAGTATTTAGCACCAAGTTACGTATTCGCTCAAGGTCACATGCCCCAGAACTACGAGCCAATGTAGGTTAAGCCTATTCCCAATATGGATAAAGTTATAGATAGTGATCACTTTAGTTAAGTTCATATTCTAATGGAAATGGTAGGATAGCTCTCCCTAACATGGGTAAGACGTTGGACTCTATGATAGCTCACATAGTTTATGTCGATTAGAAGAACCTCCCTAAGAATGAATAAAAGAAAAGTTTTTATAACTAAGTGTTATGGCTCAAAAATTTTATACTTATGCTTCATTACTCATGTTTATGGTTTTATAGCTTTTGTTTTATTCAAGCCCAAGGTGAGTAATTTACACTTACCATGCATTATTTGAAGGTTTAAATGAACATTTAGCTATTGTTTTACTTATGCATTCACCCCCATATGCTCAGTACATTCAAGAAGTACTAATCCACATATATGTCTATTTCCTACATTATCTCATAATGTAGGTACCACTTATAGTCCACACAACATAATCAGACAGTGTCTAGCTTCCATTCAGCAGGTGAAGAGTTCTTTTGAGTCAAGAACTCGAATCAAATCTAGTTCTAGTAGCAATTTTTTTATTTGGTCGTATTGATTATGGATAGATGGGGTCATGTCCTAGCTACCTATAGT
This sequence comes from Capsicum annuum, assembly GCF_002878395.1. NCBI lineage: Eukaryota > Viridiplantae > Streptophyta > Magnoliopsida > Solanales > Solanaceae > Capsicum > Capsicum annuum. The sequence goes on along the minus strand of NC_061114.1, from coordinate 164,441,811 downwards.
CAGTATTAGTAAAGATTCATAAATAGTCAATAGAGTTGATGTATTTGATTTCAGTTTTGTTTTGTATGACTAGAGTTTTAATCCTTTTGAAAGTTTTGGTTTTGAACATATTTAGCAAAGATATCTTTTTTGCTTATTTCTTTTAGATTTTGGTATCTTATTTAATTTCTCACGAATTATGCAAGTACAAGGATTAGTTTTGGATTAATTGTGGTCCTAAGCACTATGTGACATCTAGGAGTAGTATCGGCGCATTGCAATAAGCGAAGGACTAGGTCCTTGAACTCATTTTTACATAATAAGACACCTCCACCTAAAGTGTCTTCAGAGAGAGAACATAGTCAGACCTTCCATCATTTATTCCTGACTACAATCCCTTTCTTATATCTAGAATCATGATCATTTTTTAAATTTGGGAATCCACTTGAGTCTGAATTCCCCGTAGTAGGTCAATGGAGTGATCAAATTCTTCTTAGTCCACTTAGGCAGAGATAGCTTCCTTTTCAGTCCTTTTTTAGACTCAAAGCCCTTAGGATATGTACTCTCCTACTGTATGTATTCAATATTCCATAATTTTTCCTTAAGCCAGTGCTAACATCTTTCTTTCACATGTCCATCTCCTCCAAAGTGAGTGCATAAGAGCTTGTGCCCTTTGATTTTGTCATCATGAGAAGCCTTTCCTTTATACTCACCAAGTTGAAATTTTCCTTGGTATACTAGACGTCTACCCCCATTAACACCTTGACTAGTTAAGTTAGGAAGGATTAGTGAGGAAGTAGTCCACTTAAGAAACTTTTTTAATCCTTCTTTCAGGCGGACTAGGTCCCTCTCTAATTCTTCATTCTCGTGAATTATTGGCATAAGGTATTTTTGTGAATTTAATTTCTCCTCAAGATCAATTTCAAGACTGGAGGCTTCCTTCTTATCTTTACCTTAAACACCAATTTCTTTATTCAGATTTCCCATTAGACTTAGATTTTTAGAGTTCATCTTTGTGAAAAACTCTTCAGTTTTAGAAATTTTAAGAGTTAAAGCAATTAGATCATGCTCTTGATTCTCTACTATTTATTCTAAGGCATTCTTTTCAGTAGTTAGTTCACATATAAAATCTCTCAACATACTTGAAAGCCTTTTTATCTTCCTAGCAGTGTAATTATCTAGATTCTCCTTAATATTGAATAGGGTTACCTCCTTTTCTTTTTTATTTTCTATGTTTGCGTTGAATGCAAACAAGGAATCATAGATAACTAGACCTTCTTCCACTGCTAGCATGGATACATCTCTAGTATTCTCATCATTACTTAAATCACTAAAGAATCTCCCCATGCTGTCAGAGCTTTTTTTATTGCATAATCACTTGCAGCCTTCCTTCGTGAATTGTTAGGGACCTGGTCCCTGATCATTACTTTGTCACCTACATCCTTGAGATATTATTAAGTATCCATTTTGTGGATGGGACAATCCTTGTTAAAATACTCAGGACTTCTATATTTATGACAAACCTCCATAGTGATACCTTTTCTGCTGCTACTTTCACTTCTTTGGAAATGGACACCTTTCCTCATGTCTCTAATAGTTTTTTTGCCAAGTAGGAAACACCAATGTCTTCTTCATTTGAACTTGACTTTGAGGATTTTAGTTCCTGAGACTTTTCCTGTTTGACTTCGTTCTTGTCTTCTCCTTGTTGTTTCTTGAATTCATGTGTTTTTAGATTTCCAATCAGTTTATCCATAGTGTAGTGAAGATCTTCAGATTTCTTGCCTTAGTTATAGCATCCACTTTTCTCTTCCTGGACTTTGGAAGGACACCAAGAATTTTTCTTACTTGCTTATATACTGGAATCACTTCACCTTAGTAGTGAAGCTCGTTAGTGATAGAAGTGAATCTTATATGTATTTCTTGGATAGTTTCTCCTACTTTTGTGGTGAAGGTTTCATACTGAGTAGTCAGCATATCTACTTTTGAATCCTTCACATCAGTAGTACCTCCATGAGCAGTCCTCAAACAATCCTAGATTTCTTTTGCATTTTCACACGCAAAAATCCCATTATACTCATTAGTCCCTATACCATAAACTATCAGTTTTTTGTCCTTATAGTTATTTTTGATTTTCTTTCTATCTTTATCATTAAACTCCCTCCTACTTTTGACAACCATTCTTGTTACATCCCTTTTTTTACCTTTTTTATAGGAATATAAGGATCATCAATAATGGTGTCCATCAGTTCACTGTCCTCACCATAATGAAGTCAAATATCCTAGTTTTCTACTGCCCATAATACTGTCCATTTAATCTTGGTAGTCTAGTTGTAGGTTGCCCTTCTTCTAGATTTAGAGGAGCAACCAATCTAACCAAGACACTCTAGGTGTGAAAATTTTATAGTGACCCTACTTTGATACTAATTGTTGGAACCTTTGTGGGTTTGAACAAAATAGTAAGGGACCAGGTCGCTCAAGTTCAGGCACCGGTAATCAAACAATAGAGTCCAGGGAAACTAAAGAAAATGCAGAAAGAGTAAATGTACAAGGATTTTTCCGTGGAAACCCACGAAGTTTAAACCACAGCTTTCCATAAGAAGCACCAAAAAAATCAACTATAATCAACCTCTTGATTATAGTCTAGATTTCAGCCTACCTCTAGTCTCCTTGTGCTAGTATCAACTCTAATATAAGCTCATCTTAATAACTCTACCAAGGACTCTTTCTATGCTGATTAACTCTAATCAGCTTAAATCTCAGGCAACTCTACCTAAGTATCTCTCTTAATATGAAACCACTACTCTTATAACATTAGTAGTTCTTATAAATCAGCACTCAAGAACACTCACTCACTCTTTAAGTATATTACAAAGTAAGAACATGAGTTATGCTGGAGCAGCCTTGATAATGGAGTTTTTGCGGCATTTTATTTTGCTCTTTTAAATTTGAAAAAACCCTATTTGATGAAGAGGTCTCTCTTCAATTTTATAGCTAAGTGATGATTAGGGCTAAAATATCATTGGACTAGCTGTCCAAGTCAGCATAAAATGGCACCTATAAGTTTGTTACATAAGAGGAAAAAACTATGTAGTTGATGCATGCCAGTTGTACTGTACCTTTCATGTCCGGGTACTTGGACCTTCCAGTTTAGGTGCTCATTATGAAAACTACATAGAGCAATAACATGTGCAACCATTAGAAGAGAAATCATAATGATGGATAAACCAATACATGAGAGCATACCAGTCTAGAATTTCTTCATAATTAACCCATTTTATTAATTTATCATGGTTCCCACATTCCTATTTGTGGTATTTATCTACTCATGATTACAATAAAACAAGAAAAATTCATAGATGAAAAGATTATCATGAACTACAATAAGAGTAAAAGCCCATATTCTCACCTTGAGTTAAAACCCTAGAAATGATATTCATAAAAATTCTAAGAATATGCCATAGCATCTCACAATATAATGTTGTGAAATATAAAGTAGTATGTACTCATAAGAATACTCCTATAAGAGTATTTATAGAAAAAATAAATCCTATCCTAAATAAAACAAGCAATTAGGTTCGGTGGCCTCAAACAATAGAAAGGCACGATCGTGGGTAGAACCTACGATTGGGTGCTCGTAGTTTAGCTCATAGATTCTTACCTTCAGATCCTCGCTGGTATGATTCTCAGTAAGGCTCCATTATATCAACCTAGGACCATATAGTGTTACCTTTTATCATCCTGTACTTCTACTTCTAAGGCTTGTAAATTTGAAACTCCTTCCCACAACTTCATGTTATATCATGGATTCAATGTATGGCCATGGGATGATACCATCTGATCCTCTTTACTTAACTCATGTATATTGATTTTTAATAATATTCCTACGATCTCTTTGTACAATCGTACAATCATATGATCCTTTCATTTGAGTGACCTCTTAGTACTACCCTCTGATTCTTGGTATGAAATTTTTTTTAAGATCATAGTGAAATCCCATGACTGTTGCTTTGATTGTATGATGCTCTTTAAGTTAAATTTTCAGCACTTTTCTTCTTTGATCCTACTATCTTGCAACCATGAAAAAACCCATTATATCCACAGAAAAATACCCTCGACATGCGAATATTCATATTGTTAAGCATCTTAGTGTTGTAAATCCATGGCATATCAATAGACTCAATTTAGAACTTATGCATGTCGTCAGTCAAATAAAATAAATTAGACTCACTATGATGCTTAAATTATAGCAACACCAAGATCACTACAATAGTCACTTTTACAAAACCAATTTCCACACATGCAAACAACATAAGTAATTTTTGCACTCTCCAAGTTTCAAAATGAACTAATGCAGTTTGTATCCAAAACAAGTAAACACAATGGGATCCGGATATGACATTATATTATGACTAGACAATCTAACACTTAGACCAACACACTACCTAAAGAATTAGCAACTAGACTACATCCCCTATGCCCTCACAACAAATAAGTCCCCTAATCACTCATGTATGTAATAAATGTACCAAAATAGGACTAAATCAAATCTCTCACTCTCACAATAAAGTCATGTCGTGTGTATTTGATACCATAGGCTTGCCCATATTTTCTATGCTTCAACTTTCAAAAATTGTTACGATCACTATTAATATTTTCTAGGCTTAAAATATAGGATTGGGGACGAGTAAGATACATTTGGATAGAGTCACTTATTACTCCTTGGCACTAGACTAATTTTGAACTTATTTTTGCAACAACTTATCTTTCTATATTTTTTCTTAATTTTTTTCTTTTATTTTTACTTTTTCTCTTACCACACCCGAATCTCTTTTCCTTTTTGTAATATAGAATAGCCACCTTAACTTACCCAATTTGTCTGAGTTGAGGTATAAGTGTCCAAGGAGGGACCAGGACCAAACAAGGTTCATTGCAAAAAATTATAACTGTGAATTGGTTATTTAATAAAAGGTCTATTAAGGCTTAAAGTGGGTACAAGGTATACATAAATTTTTAGTTTGTAATTTATGCTATAATTGAGTATTTCAAAAATAACCAAGGAGCCTTTCATAACCTGCTATCCTACAACTTTTAGTGAGACTAACTAGTCAAGTTCTAGATCACACACTCACACACCAACTCGGTAGAAACCACACTTACTCATGGCTCAAGGCTTTTGCTAATTTACTCCCTAATCAATTCAAGCATGGTCAGCCAGCTTATCACACCAATAATCCTAATGTTATATATGAATCCTAACATTGGTTACAAGACATTCACATAAATAACACCACAAAACAAAACAAAAATTTTGGAGGGGTATTCCTTCAAAACATTTAAATAGGTTTGCATGTTTTATTAATTTTGACTACACCAAGATTTCTTAATTACTGTAAGCTACACAAAAAATGATACAACGTAACACAAATAAGATTAAAACACCTAAACATCTTGGTTCTAACTACGCTAGCACAACCAAGTGAAAAACATGACAACAAAAACTTTGGTTGTAGTACACCCCCACCCTTAACCTGGAGATCATGAAATATCCCCATTGCATATAATCATGAAAATGCAAAACTAGGGCCTGTGGTACTCTAGATTCTATTCAAACTCTAATCATGCAGGGATGTAGATGGGCCCCTAGTCTACTTCTCTACTCTAGTGTCCTTTGTTGTGGAAGTGGTACTCATAGATAAGGTGGCACCAATGGCAGATGGTGCACTTAAGGTACTCAAATGAGGGGGCAATCTCTACACCTTCTCCAAAAATCTCAACCACCTATGTAGTAGGTGGTATATCTTCTTGATAATGTTAAATTTTGATGAATGATTTATTTACATGAATGATTGATTTTCAAGAATTTAGAAAAAAGGAGAATCAGATGAAATCCTCAATAATACTCAAAAAGGAAAAAAGTACCTCACAAGATATTCCATGAAAGAAAGGTGTTTGCAATATTTTATGGATCACTTAAATCATGGGATATCACGTCTCTTTTCTTTGTATAAATTTTACTTGGTTAAATTTTCCTTTTAGTCTGTACATATTCTTGAAAATTGAATACTCATTATTCATTTTCCTAAGAACAAAAATCTTTTTGGTTGCCTTCCATATCTAGATTCCAATGGATAGTAGTATTTTAATCACTACTATATAAGCATTGGAAGACAAGGGAAGTGAAATAATTTTGTCTCAAGCTTCTCTAGTTCTTTGCTCTACTTTATTCATATGTATTCATTCTCTAGAAGTTTAATGTGTATTCACAAAGAAAGGAGAGAATCACAAAGTTGGTGAGGTATTATATCAAAGTGAGAAAGAATGAAAAAGAGTGTGAGTCATAGCCAAAAGACTTGACTCAATCCTTGTACTTTGATTTCAATTATGAGAACTAGTAGAATATCTTGCAACCTAAGGGGATTGGAGTAATACCGATTAGAGGTCCCAACCAATATATAATATCTATTGTAATTTACTTTTAGGACTTTATTTCCTAAATTTTATAATACTGCATCAATAGTTGACTGTCTAAGGAAGTTGACTGCTAATAAAAAAGGAGTAATTCACCCCTCTCTTATTGATTTAAATTGGTATTAGAGCAAGGACTCATAATTATTGGCCTAACCACAAGTTAGAAAATATCATGCATAAATTATTAATAGATCCTTATTTTTAGAAGGGTTTCAATGCGAAACATTTCTCTCATTGGAAAATAAGTATGGAAACTTTCATCAAATCTTATAATGTCAAAATATTGATGTGATAACACTTGTTTATCTTCCACTTACCTCTACAAGTAAAGACAAAGATAGAAAGAAACTAGAAAGTGGTGAAACTTCCACTGATAGCATTCCATCTTTAGAATACTACACTGATGAACAAATGGAGATCATTCGGGTCAACTCTAAGAAAAAATAAATGTTGTACAATGCAAATAGTGGTGAAGAGTATGAGAAGATCTCCTACAGTGAAACTATTAAAGAAATATGGGGAGGTGACATATGAAGGAATTGAGAGGGTCATGCAAACTCTTATAAGTTTATTAGTCTATGACAATGAAATTTTCAAGACAAAGGAGGGTGAATCCATTGAACAAACATTTTTCAGGTCTGGAAAAATTGTTGGAGAACTTAAATATTAAGGAAAAACCTATCATGTAGCAGATTAGATCACTAGGATGCTTAGAATTTTGCCTCCTAGTGGCTTTCTAAGGGTGTGTCTATTGAAAGTATGTACTTGAATAAAATGACTTATGATGAAGTCATAGGATATCTCATTGCCTTTGAAAAGTCTTATTTGAACAAAAAATATCAACAATAAGATAAAAAGTAGAAAATTGTAGCCTTCAAAGCTAAAAATAAAGAAGAAAATGATGCTCTGGATGTAGATGAAATTGTTCTCATCACATGGATAGCTGTTAAAAATTTTTATAAATCTAAGAATTAACGAGGAGGAAAACTAAATTACTTCAAGGGGAAATAACATGCTAATCAAAATAAGAATGAAAGTAAGTGTTATAACTATTTTAGATTTGGTCATATTGCTTATGATTGTCTAGAAGCTAGAAGAGGACCCTCCAAAGGAAGTCAAAAGGCTTTCAGTAATTGGGGTAATAAAGAACAACCTGACCATGAAAATGATAATATTGAAGACTACTGCTTCATTGCAATTGGATAATCCAGCTAGGCAAGAGCATACTTTTATAATGAGTGCTCAAAACTATAGAATCTGCTAGACCTTTTCATAATTGATCTAAATAAAGCTCAAGATGAAAAAAGTCTTTATTAAGAGAAAGAAGAGGCTGTGAACTTCAACTTGAAGTTTGTGAAATCAAAAAAGATTATTTGTAAATATAAATTGATGATTTAAAAGTAAAAATTAATAGCTTTGAAAAATCTTCCAGTCACAATATTGTTAAATCAAATTAGTCGACTAACACAATAAAGTCAACTGATAAATCTGAAAGTGGTATACATGATAATAGATATTATAGTTGTAAAGTATCTCAACGCTCAACTAACTCTAATAAGTCAACCAAAGGGAGCAATCACAATCATAATACCTCTCATAACATGTATTGTTACTTTGATAAAAATCAAAGGTCGACTAAGGGACAAGTCACAGTCGCAATACCTATTATAAAACCACTGAATGATACCATACTTCTTGTTATCCCTATGGAGATCCTAGTCATAAATATGACAATTATAGATTTCATTATAGAAATCCAAAAAATAGATTTGGAGACCCAAAACTAAGTCAACAAATCCAACGACTAACCATGAGGGACCCAATAATATTAAGGTACCTAGAAACAAGTAATACATTTGTTTTGAAGGAACTCCACTCAAAATATAAAGCAAAATAGTTTCTTGACAGTGAATTTTCAAATCATATGACTGGAAGCAAAAGCTTATTTGACACAATAACTTATTTTAATGGAGGTGACATTATCTTTAAAGATAACTCAAAAGGTAAAGTAACAGGTATTGGTACTATATTCCTTAAAAATTTATGTGATATTACTAATGTATATCTAGTTAGAAACTTGAAGTACAACCTGCTGAGCATTAGTCAGTTGTGTGATTGTGGATTAGAGGTAAGTCTAAAAAATGATAGGTGCATAATTGAAAAATATGGAAGGAAAATTCTTGATGGAAATATACACAAAAATAGGTATGTTCTAAATTCCATCAAGAAAATAGAAGGACATATATGTCTTGCTTCCATCTCTAAAGATCTCTAGGTTTGCAAGCATGAGGCATATTGAAAAGCTGTTCAAGCATGAACTTGTGAATGGTCTTCCAAGGCTTAACTTCATAAATACCTACATCTGTGATGCCTATCAACTTGGTAAGTAAATTATAAATTCCTTTCCTTTTAAAAATATTATCTCTACAACTAAACTATTGCAGCTACTTCATATGGATTTGCTTGGTCCCACTAGAAAAATTAGTATTGGGGGTAAAAGGTATGATTTTGTGATTATTGATGATTATTATCAATTTAATTAGGTCATGTTTTCATCTAACAAAGATTATTCCTTAAAGAACTTTAAGGTTTTCTGTGAAAAGGTTCAAAGAGACAAACACTGGTTTGTGTCTGCCATTAGAAGTGATCATGAAGGAGAACTTAAGAATAAATATTTTGAAATCCTTGGAAATACTCATGGTTACACTCAGAACTTTTCTGCTCAAAGATCCACTCAACAAAAGGTGTGGTTGAATGAAAAATAGAACTCTTCAAGACATGAGTCAAACCATGATCCGTGAATATTCTCTACCACATAGATTTTGGGTAGAGCTATCAGAACTGCTTTTCATGTTTTAAATAGGTTCCTCATCAAAAAAATTTTAAAAGAACTCCTTACGAGCTTTGGAACAACAAAAGAACAAACATTGGGTACTTTTATGTGTTTGGATCCAATTTCTTTATTCATAATAATGGAAATGACAACATTGGTAAGTTTGATCCACGAAGTGATAAAGGTTTTTTATAGGATATTCTAATTCTAGTATAACTTGAAGAATTTTTAATAAACAGACTCTTTGCATTAAAGAATTTGTTCATGTTGTTTGTGATAATACTAACATGTTAAAAAGAATGTTAGCACTATAGATGATGATATTGAATTGGTAAAAATAAATAAAGAATCCTCCACTGAAGTTGACTCTACCTTTAAGTCAACTATCACTGAGGTTGAAAAGCCAACTGCTGCCTCAAATGATCAAATTTGTACCTAGAACAATTCCAAAAGAATGGAGAAGTGAACCTGACTACACAAAGAAGTTAATCCTTGGTGATCCAAGTGAAAGAATAAAAACAAGGTTGTCTAGAAAAAGAAATTAAAATGTTTCCCTTATATCTCAACTTGAACCAAAGAAAACAAAGTAGGCTTTAGAAGATGATAGTTGGGTCAAGGCAACGGAAGAAGAACTTGATCAATTTTACAAAAACAATGTGTGGACTTTTGTTCCAAAACCAAAAAATTATTTTATTATTGGAACCAAATGGGTGTTCAGAAATAAAATGGATGAAACAGATAAAGTTGTGCAAAACAAAACTCGTCTCATCTATCAAGGATACTCAGTACAAAAGAGAGTTGACTATGATGGAACTTTATTACCCATTGTAAGGATGAATCCATTTGAATTTTACTTACTTACATATCTTATAAAGGTTTTAAATTATTCCAAATGGATGTGAAAAGTGCTTATCTAAATTGTTTTATTGATGAACAATATTTTGTAAAACAACCCCTAGGTTTAGGAAATCCATAATTCCAATATCATGTGTTTAAACTCTCAAAAGCTCTCTATGGTTTAAAACAAGCTCCTCGAGCTTAGTATGATAGACTGAGTAATTTTCTAATTGAACATATCTTTTTATGAGGAAAAATTTACACAAATCTCTTTATCAAAAGAACCCTCTCCGGCAATTTGATCATCCAAATTTATGTTGACAATATCATTTTCCAAAGCTCTAATTCTACTTTTTGCAAGGAATTTTCTAAATTAATGAAAAGTGAATTTTAAATGAGCATGATGCGAGAGTTTACATTCTTTCTGGGATAAAAATCCATTAGCCAACTAAAGGCACATTCTTCTCCTAAGGTTTCTCATATGCAAATTATGCAGGTGATAAACTGGATAGAAAAAGAACCAGTGGTACTTGTCAATTCATGAGAAAATCTCTTGTTTCATGAAATAGAAAGAATCAAAATTTGATCTGTCAAACTACCACTAAATATGAATATATTTGGATTGGGTTATGTGTGCTCAAATTTTTTATATGTCTTATAAACTAAGTGATTTTTATTTATTCTTCAAACCTGTGAAAATTTTCTGTGATAATTCTAGTGTTATTTGCTTGTCTAAAAATCCTGTGCATCATTCTATAGAAAAACATATAGATGTTTAGCAACATTTTATTAGAATTCATATTTTAAAAGGTGATATTAAATTTTCATTTGTTATTACTAATTTTCAATTAGCGGACATTTTTACTAAACCTTTGCTAGAAAAAAGATTCATTCTCTTAGAAAATCTCTTGGCATTATTGAAAACCTTTTTTTAAAAATATTTTCCCATATCTGCTAAAGTGCATGCATGTAAAAGTGGTTCTTCATTAATGTTGATTTGATTGATGAATAAGACCCTTGATTTTCTTTCCTTTCTAGGTTCCTGCACTAGATTTTGTGTAAGGTGATTATGGTGTCTCTCTTTTTCCAAGGTAACTTTTCATTCATCCCTTGAATCAATATGCTTATCAGCCACTCTATAGATTTAATCCCTCACTTTTTCTCCATTTTCATTTTTTTCTCCCTCTTAACATTATGGATAAGTGCTCCAAGATATCTACTATAGGCAATAGGAAAAGCTCCCCTGTCAAAAGGAAAAAGAAAGTCTCATCCCCAGTCCCTCTTGACTTTGATTCTCTGATTAAAATCTTCCTCAAGCCTCTTTTAATTCCTCTTTCTCTTGTAAGCATCCCCTTATCCCTGATGACTATGAGAGTTTTAAGAAGAAATTCAAGAGGAACTGGGGAGCAGACTTTCTCTTTTCCTTTGACAGAGTGTCCCCTTATGCCTGATGACCATGAGAGTTCTAAAAAGAAAGTGAAGTTTGATTTTCATACTTCTCTAAACATCAAAACTAATTTTTGGATACCTACGAATGCAACTCTTTTTTACTTTATGAAGGGGTTATCTCTTGTTCATGGTAGGATTGTTGATTAAGACCTTTTTGAATCTCTATATTGTCCCTTAAAATCTTTGTTTGAATTCCAAGGTTGGGGAAACATCTTTGCCTCCACTCCTAAGCTTGCTTTTGAGCCCCTTGTTTATTTATTTTATGTTAATTTGCAATATATCATATTTGGTGAGTTTGAAACCCTTTTCATAGGGAAATGTATATTTCTTGACTGTGCTATGTTTGATGCTATCTTTGATAAACTATTCTGGATTTACTACCTCATCTAACCTTAAATGACTAACTTTGATGTATGATTTAAAGATGATAAGCATGTTATTACGTTGGATAATTGTGAATCTCTTTCTTCTACTTTTGGTCCCAGATATCTCTCATTTGAAGTTTATTTAATTGCCCACATCGTTGATACCACTCTACGTCCTTGGGAAAGGTCTCTCTCCACTCTCGCTCAATGTGATACTTAACTCACTTTTTTGTTACAACTCAAAGTAAGATTCATCTCTCATCCTTCATTCTTAGTTACATGATTGAGGCTTATCTTGATCCTTTAAGTTTTTCATATAGGCTGATCGTTACCTAAATTTAGAAGCATATGATGTACCCCATAGTGTTGTCTCATCTATCTCTATTAAATAATGTTACAATGCAACTGCCTTTGCGTCATGACCCAAACCAAGGCCTAGTCGTTATAGGTATATCAAATCTGCCAAGGACATACGACCATCCTCATTAGCCTAGCCAACCAGAACACAATATAGCTAGAAGCAGATGAGTTTCGAGCATATAAAAATATAGAAATGAGTTCCAAACATATAACAAGATAGATGTAGCAATAACAAAATAAATCTAAGCATCCACAACACAATCAGCCCACACCGTATCCACAAAAGCCTCTAAGAAACCAAACATCAACCTAAGAAAGGACATGCCCCTGACTATAGCCAAAAATTAAACCAAAAAAGTAGTCTATGACATAAGTAAAGACAAGAACATGAAATAAGGGCCTTATGGAGAATAAAAGCTCAACACTTCAAAGCTGACTTGCAAATAATCCAGAAATCACCTATCATTGAGCAAGGTAATAAAAGTATCTTTGGACCGCACATCACATGGGGATACAACATTTGAGGATGGTTAGCAGGGTGAGCCCTAACATGTAACTCAGGGAAGGGATAAAATAACACCATAATCTATTAGTCCAAAATAATTTCAAAACCATAGGCACACAATCATATACATATATATAATATGTTTGGGTAGGGAAATTAGTTTAGCATGAGAGTTAAAACATGAACTTAAACTGCGTAGCTTTGTCCATCCTAAAGACACCTATGGGGTATATGGGTCCAGATCCCCTCACCGGAATGGCCCTAGTACATGTTAGCAACATGAATAAAAGATATACAAGAAAGGGATGTGAATTCCCCAACCCCACGCTATTCCAGGATACAGGTATGTATATAACAAGTATGAACAATGCACACAGTAATCATGATCCACATGCCTTAAAACAAGGTTTCTAGTATTGATCCCCTCGGAACCTCCACCTTCATGATGAGATACACAACATTCATTAAGCCCAATTAAAACATTTGCAAACATATCTAATGTTTGGTGTATTATGCATTTTACTTTTGCATTCTATCTTATTTATCCTTATTTTAAGGACAACTCATATGCTTTATGTGTTGATGATGATATAAATAAGTATTTAAGTGTTCAAGGATGTGATTACAATGTTTAAAAGTGTTCCTTTGTTAGAGAATCACCTAAGACAACTAATGTTCCATATAATTCAAGAACAAGCCCTTCTTTTCAAACAAGTTTGGATTCAAATCGATTATTTAGAGTCTAGACGAGAAAACTAGTTTTACTAGCTTGGGTTGTGTTCTAATCTATCTCAATGGATTATAACATGTAGTTCCTTATTATTTGAATGTGGGATTATGAGCAAAACAAATTTTTTATAATGTGAAATTTTCAATTAAAATGATCCAAGTGTAAACAATAAGTTAAAATGTAAAGTGGTCAGACTAGTGCTTTGTTTGAGTTTCTAACTTGTTGTTCGTGAAGTGGTGTTGTGTTGAACTCTAATTTGTTCTGTTTGATCATGTAGGGTGCTTTATTAGTTTATGAAGATGATATTTTGATATTGAGAAAGATGGAATTCAAAGCAAAATGACACCACAAGGCAAGGATAGACGATGAACACTTTGACAAAATTTTGGAAGCAATTTCCGCGTAGCCTCAGCCATAGAAGTGCACTAGAGCCAGTGCAACCTACCTCGGAGTAGTTCAATGGATCCCACAATTCCCCCTATAGTCCGATGCTCAATAGCCTACGACACCACCATTCCTACACAGCCTAGCCTTTCCTTCTACTATATATACGACACTTAAACACTTTGTACTTTACTTTTTTACATCTTGAAGTATTGAGAGGGGCTTCTAAACACTTTATTTAGGGTTTTTATCATTTAAATTTATATTTTTAATAGATTTGATTATGTATTCAAGTTTTTGGATCATTATTATGTCGATTAGTGGTTAAACGCTCCCTTTCCAAGGTTAAAGCCAAGAACATGACTACTACCATTTTTAATTGAGTTTTCTGATTTTCTTATCATATTTGGTTTTTTGATTATCATTGTTTGAATTTTAAGGAGTATCTAACCTTAGAATACATATATTGTCAACCTTGTGATCTCAGAGGGGGGGGGGATAGAAAGATTGAACGTGGAGATTAACATATTAAGGTTCTTATTCCTTTATGAAATAAGGAATTTGAATTAGAATCTAGGACAAGGATGTACCAAGAAGAGTTGCTTGGTTAACATATAGGTGATAATGCTCAACTTGCTCCCACATTTGAGGGATGAGGTGATCGTTGTAAAGTAACCCAATGTAAATTAGGGTCGAATCTAAAGAAGTGAATGATATAGACTTCCAATCTATGGGTACTCAAGTTACTATAAGGTTACCAAGAATGCTAATGGAAACAACATGTATAAGTAAATGGGGGCATTTTTTGAAAATTCTTCACACAAACTTTAACCAGTACGGAGTGAATGCTATCTTTGGACTAAATTCAAGGTTTGGAGGAATCTTGGGATTATGTCTCCTTAGTGGTAACATATATGGGCTAATGTTGGTTTATCAAGAGATTTAGTTGTTAAGTAATGGATAGGGTAGGTCGAATATCACAAAGGTCAATCTTTCGATAAAACCACAACGATTTCACCCATTGACTCTTTCGAACACCTAATAAGTATGGAGTTTATGTAACCACCCAAAACCTCAACCAAGAATCCCTATTTATAGGATGATGCTCTTACAATGATTTACACTTCCTAAACACTTATTTCTAAGATTGAAAAGGGTAGTAAACCATAGGCTTAGTTGTTCACCATTGCCTTGTGTCCTGATAACCCTCTTTCGAAGATGTTATGGGTTACCTAATATTCACCTACATCCTCATTTCGAGGATAAAATTACCCAACAAAACCATTTGAAAATTTGGAGATTTCACCCATCAAATCCCAACTCATAAACTCAAGCAAAGGTGAAATCCATACTCAACAACTAAAATCCATGCAAACACAACAATACCTATACACAATTACTCACTAATTAAACATAATCCCAAGACTAAATTACTTAGCTACTCATAAAGAAAGTAAAGAGAGATATACCATATGGGTCAACCAAAGCATTCCTTCTTCAGTAAGAAACTAAGAAATTTGAGTCTCCAAAGTTGATTACAGACTTGCCCAATTAGATTTCAATCTTAGAATTCAAAACTATATTATGAGACAAGAAATCCCCAAAGAAGAAATTTTTTTTCTTATTTATGATTTGGGATTCATCCATGAAATTTTACAATTCTGCCCTTGGTCCAGTTCTCGCTTATCCACTATAGCATGTATTTGACTGCGGCCGTCCTTGTGTGACCACGGTTATATTATACGACCGTATTGCTCTAACCATATTAACTGACCACGACTACAACTAGAGGACTACGGTCACGATAACTAGGGCTGATGTAATCCAGGTCTCCATCCGCACTCTTCTGTGCTTTTTCTTTATCATTTTCAGCTCCAATCCACATCTTTTGACCTCCTTAGCTTTTTTAACTATATCGAGTGTATATTAGTGTATCTAACCACGAGTTTGTCTCATTTATACATTTAAATCAATGCATTGTGCACAAATAATGAGTATGAATGAATGGTAAAAACACAACTAATCAACACTCCCAACTTAAGACTTTTGTTGTCCACGAGCAACACTACCCCTATATTATGAGACAATGTGTGCCCTTATTCTATCAATTAATGATCATGATGACTTAAATTAAGTGCCACCACTAAAAGCATTTCACATAAGGATAAATAAGTTTCTAACGACTCCTCTCATTATAAAGTGAAATGCAAAGGATGCAATAGACTTTGGTGAGAAACTAAGTAACAACTACTAACACTCTAAAAATTACTTGCATTTTAAACCCTTATTTACCTCATTGTGCGGAAGATGACAAAATCACCACCTCAACTAGGTCGTATTCCTCCTCACAAGAAAGAAAAATTTCACACACCTAGTTACTAATCATGCAACAAAGAACTTTAAGGCAATCCTTCACTCTCTCAAGAAGTTCTCCATGTTAACAAGCACTATACCATAGGCTTGCATCGATTTTCAATTGCCACTACAAAGAAGGTAAGCAGTTGGAGATATCAAGGGAATTTCTAAGCTTGTAACATAGGGTTGGGGTAGGGTAGGATATCAATTTTGAAACAACATGGCTACACCTTTCCTTGAACTTCTACATCACATTTTTCAAAGTTCTTTCTTTTTCTCTCTAACTATGGGTGACTCTCCATGCTTTTTTTTCTTTTACCATGCATACTTTTTGCTTCCTTTGCTCACCCAACTTTTTTTATCTCATTTTTTTGTAATTTTAAAGCTATCTTTTCTTTTTTGGGTCCGTTTCTCTTCTATTTATTTCTTTTCAAAACTTAGGCACATTAGGCATATGCTAAATCTTTATAGCACCAAACTTTCTTCCTTCAATCTTTGCCACCCCCAAGGGTGCTATTTTATTTTTG